>NC_081184.1:72102615-72403527 GCF_029867415.1 Vicia villosa | reverse complement strand
TTTTTCTTCTTGATTATCAGGGCTTTCAGTTCTTGTTGCCCCTTTGCCAGTTCCAGAATTGCCACTTGAACTTGGGCATTCTGTGCTTCGAGATTCTTGATGCTCATTTCAGATTCCATCTCTTCTGACTGAAATAAACAGCGAGAAGATGAGAAATCCGTCATGTGAACCTGTTATGCAATGTGTATGACTGGATGCCATGTGTATGCAATGTATGAAATGTATGTGCAATGTATATGAATGCAATGTATGAAATGTATATGCAATGCATGAAGTGAAATGTGTGTGCAATGTTTCAAGGATCTTAGAGTTTAGATTTGTTAAAGAAGAAACAAACGTTAGTTAATCAATTTATTTCTTTTTTTTTGCTTCTTTTTTCTTTGCCTCATTTGGGCTTACAAGACAGAAATAAAATAAATGATCCTTCAGGTCTCCCGTGGACGCTTTCTCTTTGCCCCCAGGAATGTGTTGATCTGCTGTTCTTCTTGAAGCTGTCCGGTGAGCTCCAATATCCTTCTCTCATAGTCTTGACAGTATGATTTGAAGGTGTCTCTTTCCTCTTTGAGTTGAACCCAAGATTTTTGCAACTCTTCTAGGTCAGTTGGCATGTCCGGGTGTAGAATAACTTGAGGTTCATATCCTTCGACCTCTGGTTCAATAGTCACAGGTAGAATAGCAGGATATGGCATAAGGAGTTTCTGAGCATGAGTGCGGACCCATCTGAGGTAGGGTTCCATAGGAATAGAATTCCATTGCCCCAGAGTTTTGCTTTCTATTCTATAGACACTGTCCCATGCATGTATGAACCTTCGTCGGTGTCTATGAGAATCATTCTCGTAATCAAACACAATGCCACGGATAATCATGTCACGAGGACCGTTGCTCCTTGCATATCCGAATTGGCGTAGAGCTAAAGAGGGATTGTAAGTGATGCCTCCTTTGATGCCAAGGAGTGGTACATTAGGGTACTCTCCACAATGATCAATGATAGTAATGTCTCTTTGAAAGAAGTTGTTCCACCGGATATCTGAATGAGACAAAGACATAATCCTGCGAGACCAATGCATTCTTTGTTCATTTTTCAACACTGATCGGGGAAGATGAAATGTAAACCACCTAGCCAGTAGTGGTATACAGCACATGATAGTTCCTCGTTTCTTCATGGTACGAGTGTGTAGAGAATGTAGAATGTCTCCCAGCAGTGTTGGTACCCGGGTTACGCATTAGGAAAAGGTTGATGATGTGTACACTTATGAACTGGTCGGGATTTGGGAATAAAACCAAACCATAGATTAAAAGGGCCACAACCTCCTCAAAAGCTGGATAACTTTTGTTTTCTAGCAGTAGTCGAGCCTTTTCCAATAAGAACTTGGCAAGCAAACCCTTAACTCCACTCTTTGTTTCCCAATTGGACTCGATTTCTGATTTCCGCAGATGTAAAGCAGCAGCAATGACTTCAGGTTTTGGAATCCTTTCTAAACCAGTGAAAGGTAATCGATTTCGAACAGGCAATCCCATTAGTTCAGAGAATTCTTCCAAAGTGGGTACCAACTGGTAATCAGGGAAGGTAAAGCAATGATGTTCAGGGTCAAAGAACTGGAACAGGACCCGTATCATGTCTTCTTCAAATTTTGAGGTAACCAAATGGAGTAGGTGACCATGCCTTTCAGTGAATTAAACATTCCTGGGGAATTCTGACACTAAGTCTTTTAGTTCAGAAGGTACCGTTGAGATGTTGATTCGGATGTAATCTTTGGTGGCGGGAGCCATTACCTGCAAAAACAAAGGTAAACTCTTTGATCCTTGAAGTGTTTGGTGCAAAAAAAATGATATGCTTATGATGCAAACATGTGGCACACAAAAACAAATCAAACAATAGCCTTAGGTTTAAAGGCTTGCATGGAGCTGATAGGTGATACCCTCCCCACTGAAGTTGAGTTGGTTAAAACCTGTCCTAGAATAGTATTCAGGTTCTATGATCCTTGGAAGTAACATCTCAATGCGGCGCTCGAGCGGCCGATCAAAATATTCCTCGAGGATAACTAACTTCGATCAATTTCAAAGCTAGCCACTTAATAGGCCACAAGTCAAGTTCAACTAAAAAAGGTTCTAAGACAAATTAGTGTTTAATGACACTTCGGAAGCCTAATATACTCCTTGATCGTTTTCAAGGGACATCAGTATAAACCAAAGTATCGCACTAACGATGACTACCAGATCAACCGTATCGGTACATGCCGTACAGTTTCCTTGGTCTATTGTCATATACTTAAGGTATCTCGAGATTCGGGTTAGAATCTTTCACACAAGCAAAATACCCAAACAAACCTTTGAAAAATAGAGCAATCAAGTCAATCAATTGAAAACATCGAAGTAATCTATTCTCTTAAGGTAACCCCTTTTGAAAACATTTTGTTTTTGAAAGTATGTCCCCAGCAGAGTCGCCAGTTCTGTGGACCTCCGATTTTTTAATCCCGGGCCATACCTCTGTTCTGTAGAGATACGTGAACTGACTCTTTTTTATCGCTTAATGCTTTCGCATTTTTGAAAATTCACAGAGTCGCCACCGACCTTTTATTTTATCCAATTAAGGAAAGGTTTATAAAAGAAACAGAAAAAAGACCTTTAAGAAATTCTGGGTAAGGGGGTAGGTTATACAAAGGGAAGGTGTTAGCACCCTTTGTATCCATGGTTATCCATGGGCTCTTAAGTTTGCTTAGCTCACTTGTTTTTCGATCACTTTTCAATTGCTTTAGAATGCTCATATGTGGTTTCAAATACTTTTGTAATTTGAATTTTGTAATGATCCGTGTGTGGATGTATACAAAATGCTTGTTTATCTTTCGAAAGATGTTTTGAAAAGAACGTTAACTTTGTAATGATCCGTGTTTGGATGTATACAAAGTATTGTCTTTTTGGAAAGTTTTGCTTTGAAAAACAACAGTGTATGAGAATTTTGTTTGTTTTGATTTGAGCAAGCAAACTAGGAGGTCTACCCTGAGTTATAAGGTCTTTATCCTATTTCCTTTAAAAATCTATCCTTTCACCGGATATAAACGCAAGGTTCGATTTTGTACTCAAAATAGTAGAATTTTGACTTTGATTTTGAAAAGAATGAGAAAGGGATTACCTGAAGAGGTGCAAGTGTGATTGTGATTGTATTCAGATATTTTATCTTTGAAGTTAGTGATCTAACGGTTCAATTTTATCTTTGACATACACGCAGTTTATATGTGCGGGAAATTAAAATGCGGAAATGTAAAGTGCGGAAAGTAAATCTACACTATTACATCGATTGTGCAGGAAATATAAACTAGCCTATTTACATGAATTTGACATCCTATACATTTATCTAGGAATTTAAATTGCAAGAAAAATAAAAGGCATGTTTTTGGATTTTTTATGATTGATTTTAATTATAATTAATGCATGATTAATTAAATTAAAATGAAGAAAAAAGATGAAAATAGATTTAAACCTAGAAATTAAGTTTAAAATATGTACAAAATATTTGTCAATTAATTTTAAAACAAAACTAATTTTTTGGAATTTTTGGAATTGATTTGAAATTGATTTAAGTTAATTAAAACATAATTATACAAATAATTATACAAATAATTAAAACTTAAAGAGAAAATTATTCAAAATATGTACAAAATTAGTTTATAATATATAAACAATATTTAACATAAAGAACAATTTTTTTTATGATTTTTTGATTGGTTAGAATAACTAAAAAGCAAATATATAAATATATACTAATTAATTATGCAAAATATTGAAATTTTGAAGAAAAATAAAATATTTTTATTTCAGAAAATAATATATTATTTTAGAAGTCTAAAAATATTTTTTGTGTATTTTTTGGATTTTTAAAACTATTTTTAATTAATTTAACAAAGAAATTAAAATAAAATAGAAAATAAAAGGATACTGATCATGTGTGGTTGGATTGAGGGTCCATGATAAGGATTGTTTGATCTGGCGCGTTGGATGATTCGTTAAATGAGATCAGATGGTCCAGAATTTGAGGCACGTGGTGATCAGTGCACCTGCAAAATAACGAATAGGGGTAAACGAGCATAGAAATCAGGCGCGATGGTACCATTGGATTCGTCTTGTTCCACTGAATGTAACCCTGCCCTTAATTTGTTTTAATTTTGGCCCTAATGAAGAACCCTAATTTTGAGCTAAGAAAACCCTAAAATGGTATATGTTACAAACAGCCATTAAAATCCAATTGAAGCTCCAGAAACGACCAGAGCTTCAAACCAAACACAATTATGCATCTACATCTTGTTAAATATGCGTGTGTTATGAGATATAAGTTGGTTTTAGTTTGAACAAACCGTGGCCTATATAGCTCGATTCAATGAGGTTTAAGACTTGGAAATGATTGGAATTGTTTCAGTGAAGCTCAGAGATGATGTTTGAGTGCTTAGTTTGTATTAAAATGGACTGAAATTAAAAACTCGAATTTGAATTTTCTTTGAATTTTTTCAAGTGGTTACAAGTGTATATGAGCAAGGCTTTGTTTCTGATTCGTGTCTCTTATGTTACTGAAGCATGCTAGCCTATTTATAATCATTGAGTGCTTAGAATTGAAGCTAAGAAGCAACTAGTTGCCTTTGTGGAATTCTTGCATTTTTTATATTAAAAAAGCTTTGAATTATTGACCAAGTCCTCTTGTCTTCAATGCATCTGCCTTGCTCTTCAATTCTCTGCAGAAAGATGAAGATTCCTTGGGTGAGTCATGCTTGGAAGTTAAGCTACCATTTATCCATCCATTTTCCTTTTAATTTTAATCTTAAAATAAGATAAAATCAAGCAAAAAATGAATAAAAATGGTGTGGGCCTTGTCTTGGTCGTGGGAGGCCCATAATAACATGGCAAAGATGTTTGAATGCTGAAAACTTGGCCCCATTTGGAAAAAATACATTTTTGAGCAATGTTGGTTTCATGCATTTTCCCAAAATTTAGCCAACTTCAACAAGGTGTAAATCCCTCAATTTTTGTCATATGAAGGAGATCTTGCACTTTTTGGAAACCTCAAAGAGTCCTCTAACCAATGCCTTTGGTCTCATGTCAAAATGATTTTTGAAGCTCCTTGTGTGTCCTTTTGAAAAAAGTGTCTTTTTGTTGACTTTGAAAATGACCTGTAATGTCTTTGATCATATTTTTCAAATGGTGAATCCAATGACCATGGGATCAATGGCATTTGAAAGATAATTGAATTTCCTTCAAAATAAGCTTTGGTTTGAATTTTTTGGATGAAGGATGAGAGAGTTATGATCAGTCAAAGTTGAGTTGACTTTTCAGGCAAAAACCCTAATTTTGAATCTTAGGGTTTTGTTGATTTTTGATCTTTCCTTGATGAATTATGATCATCCAATGATCAAATGATGAATCCTTTGACAAAATATGGACTTTGACAAAAAAATTCATTTTTGACTGTCTGTTGACTTTTTTGGTCAAACGGGTCGTCTGTTGACTGTTTGAGCTGCTGACGGTGCGTCTGAGTGAATTGAAGTTTGAAAATTTGTATGATGGTACTTTGAGATATATGGATGTGTATGAAATCCATTTGAGCTCTCAAAAAACTTGTTGCTCCTGTAAAAACAAGAAAAACCCTAATTAGGGACTGTTTGTGTAGGAGACAGTTAAGCGTACCTGATTTTTGTGCAGTGTTGAGTCTCTGCTAATCGCGTGATATTCAGAAGACTTCTAGAACAAAAATCTTGGAATTTTGAATTGTGAAAGATTGATTTGATTGATGGTACAAAACACTGAGAATTGTACTGCCAGCAGTTTGGCTGTCAACTGACTGTTCAGATATTGACGTAGCAGTTAGAGTGAAAAATCAACAGTCAAGGTTAATTTTCTTTTTTGTTGTTTTTGTTTTTGTTTTATGTGAAAAATGAAAGTTTATTTACATGACTTGTTAAAAAAAACACAGACATGATAAATAACTAATATTTACTGTATGCGGGCAAAATTACCGATAATAACCCTGAAAATCATTTAATGCACAGAAATAGGAATATTTGACTGGCAGAAAACACACAAAATATTATCTTAGTAATTAAGCAATATTATGACGAATAGTACAACATTTAATACTGACAGTACAAATATTACATACTATATTGAACAGTACGACGAATAAACGGTACATTTAAGAAATACGGCAAATCTTAAAAATGACGATTGATAACCCATGCTACAAATAGTAACATGTAGATGATTGGGAGCATAAGCATCCCAGGTCCACACTCTTCAGGACTATGCAGGCAGAAGAAAGTCATGATCACCGTAGCAATGGTGATGACTGTAAGAGACAGTGTCTCTATCCACTTTGCCATTCTTGTCAGGGAAGAAGAAAGGATGGATTATGAAGTGGAAATTTGAGAGATGAATTAGAATTTGATGTGAGATTTTATGGAAGAAAATGGGAGGTATTTATAGAATGGAAAGAAGGATAGAGACGTTGGGGAATGATGTGATTCCGTACAAAAGGAAAATTTGAGTGGAAGTAAGATTTGAAAGAAAGTGGAGATAGTGTTGGGAAAGAGAGAGATTTGATTTTTGAAAAAGAGATTTGAAAAGATTTTTGAAAATAATGGAATATAGTACAAAAATTAGTGGGAAACAAAAGATAATAATAATCTACTTGTTACCAGTACAGTCTGAGTTTCCTGATTCTGCGCCTGCAAAAAGATTTAACTCTGTACCAATTGTGTCAGTACTATTTATCTGTAAATAAATAAATAGCATGTGTGAAGTAATAAACAGTATTTGGCGTTTGCGTAAGAATAAATTCAACTGCAAGCCAAATTACTGTATAAGAAAAATTCTAAAAACTAAGTATTTCATATGTCAGGATATTTGTTGAAATAAAAATCCATGATCATATGAGACTCTTAATTTTCAGATTGGAGTTTTCTTGAAAAAAGATGTGGGCAAATTTTGGGGTATAACACAACGAAAAATAGTACAATTGAAAATACTAGAGAAATCTATACAATGGCAAGCTTGGCCTTATTCTAATGCAAATGAAATGTTCTCTGACAAACATAAAGTCTTCATGGTCCACTAGTGGAAGCTCCATTGTGAGGTGTCATAGGATTGTTGATCACATTAGGTGCCATAGGTGCAAACTCAATCTCTTTTGTGTCAAGCAAATCTTGAACTTTGTCTTTGAGGACTCTGCATTCCTCAGTAGTGTGACCAGATCCTCCTGAGTGGAATTCACACTTAGCATTGATCTTGTAACTTGGAGGGAGAGGATCGAGAGGAGGCCTAGCTTCCCCTAATTGAATCAGTTTGAGGTTGAGCAAGTGAGCAAGAAGTTGGCTATAAGACATTGGTATACGATCATACACCCTTTTTGGCTTATTCTGCCTCTGTTGACCTTGTCTCTGTTGATAACCTTGTTGTTGGAAACCTTGTTGTTGTTGTTGAACATATTGTTGATAAGGAACCCAAGGTTGTTGACCAACAGGTGCCACATAATCTTGAGGAGCGGTGGCGGTCACTTGATAATAAGGAGCTTGATCTTGAGCAGAAACAACACTAGTCTCGCCTTCTTTCTTCTTGATGAAATTAACCTGAGGCTTCTTGTACCCATATTGATTAGCAGCAGCAGCATTGGCGGGATTCTGGATCTTACCAATTTTCAAGCCATTCATAATTCTTTCACCAATCCTGACTAGATCGGAGAAGCCAGAAGAAACACCACCCACCATCCTTTCATAGTAGTGTCCCTGAAGAGTGTTCATGAACATATTAACCAGTTCAGATTCAGAAAGTGGTGGATTAACTTGAGCAGCCATTTCTCTCCACCTTTGGGCATATTCTTTGAACGTCTCATTAGTCCTTTGTACTTGATTCTGTAGTTGCAACCTAGTCGGCGCCATGTCAATGTTGTATTGATATTGCTTGAGAAAGGCATTAGACAAATCTTTCCAAGATCGGATCCTATTACACTCCAAATTCATATACCAGTTCAAAGATGCCCCAGACAAACTATCTTGAAAGCAATGGATGAGCAATGAGTCATTATGAATGTGAGAAGCCATCTTACGACAATACATGATGATATGGCTCTTTGGACAGCTCAAACCCTTGTACTTCTGAAAGTCGGGAGTCTTGAACTTGGGAGGAATAACCAGATTAGGAACTAAGCACATCTCTTCAGCGTCCATTCCATAGGCACTAAAACCTTCAATAGCTCGAATCCTTTCCTCAAGGATTTGGTACTTATCAGCAGATCTCTCAACGGGTTGAGCTCTTTCAGTAGTTGGTATCGGATGCATTTCTGGATTTGCAAATTGAGGACCACAGAAAGCATGATAAGGAATCTCTGTATGAGGAGGTGGAGCAGGAAATGGGAAAACAGGCCCAATCATAGTTGGCACTCCAGAAGTTATGGGCATGGGTCCTCCTTGGTTTGAAGCTCTAAGAGTATCAGCAGTCATGAAGCTAAATGGCATCCCAAGAGTAGCATTAGTCCTTGGTTGGAACTCAGGTGGATTAGTAGAAGGTGGAATGACATCAGGTTGACTAGCAGCAGCTTGATTAGCACCAACAGGAATCTCTTGTGCAACAGGAATCCTTTCATTTCCAAAGCTTGTAGGGCTTCCAAAATAGCATCAACCTTGCCTTTCATTTGGTCCATCTCCTCTCGAATAGCAGCTTGATCTTGTTCATAGTTCTCCATGATTCTTCTCCTGTGAGCTCTTGTCAGATATCGGTGTAGAGGAATCGTCTTGACTGATCTGATGGAGAGGAAGAGTGGTAAGATTCTTGGTAACCATGGATGCACATGCATGAATGCAAAAATGTTAATGAAGATGCAAATGTATCATAAATCAGGATCAAGGATTAAGGCCTCTTGGATAACAGCTTCTCATGGTCAATAAGATATGGTCGAATCCTCCAGATTCAGAGGTTCGACGTTGCTTTCTGGATAAATAGCTTGTGCATAAGTCGAATAAGGTCGAATCCTCCAGATTCAGAGGTTCGACGTTAATTCTGATATATAAATGATGTGGAACTTCTGTATAAGTCAAATGTCCCAGGATCAAAGGTTCGACGCCCTTTATTAAATTGCAGAAATCTGGGCATGATGAAGGTCAAGTTTCCTGTCCCATCCCAATCTCACGGGTATGTAGTCTAGACACGGACAAGTGGTTCCTAATGGTCACCAGGGTTAACGATTCCCATGGGGTACAATGTGTTTGAGGAAACAAACGTGCCAGACACAATATTCCATGAAAGAACCTCGCCTGGTTGTGGTACCCCATGTCAAGCTCGATCGTATCAAACACTACGGGAGTTGACATAGGCATCCACACTAATCCTATGTGTCACTGGCCTGGGTAGTGGGCCTTTTACCTCACAAAACCCCCCACCTGCAAAAAAAAACAAAAAATATGTGGCCCCCACGGGGGCCCATAATATAGTCCAGAATGCGAGAAAATAAACATGATATGCAAGCGTAAAGTGAATAATGCAAAACATAAACAATATAAAAGCACACCCAATAAACA
Source organism: Vicia villosa (assembly GCF_029867415.1). Taxonomy (NCBI): domain Eukaryota; kingdom Viridiplantae; phylum Streptophyta; class Magnoliopsida; order Fabales; family Fabaceae; genus Vicia; species Vicia villosa. The sequence continues at coordinate 72,393,976 of NC_081184.1, read as the reverse complement.
AACAAACAAACAAAGGCAAGGATCGACTCGCTAAGAATGGACCAGCACAGGTCTATCACGTCCCCAGCAGAGTCGCCAGCTGTCGCACGCTCGCGAAATGTGAACAACAGAGTCGCCACTAATATATTTATCCCATCGAGGGAAAGGAATATCAGAAAACCTAGAATAAAAAAAGGATAAGAAAAGGGTCTTTCGACCAGAGGTAGGGTACGGGAGTCGGTTACGCAAGGGGAAGGTGCTAGCACCCCTCACGCCCATCGTACTCGATGGTATCCACCTATGTTTGTTGCTATCTAAAGGGTGTGTTAACTATAAATCTAAAGCTTAATGCTAAGGGAATGTATGCAAAAGAAATAAAAGGAAATACGGGGAAAAAATGTTTATAAATAGTTGTGCTCGCTTAGGCCCCGCGACCTAATGCCTACGTATCCTTTTCAGGAATCAGAGCGTCGTAGTTCAGCTCAAAATTTTTGTTTGTTTTTGTGTTTTTTAGTGGACAGTTACATTTGCACTCCGCTGCTCGACATTTGGAGTCTTAAGTTGGGAATGGAGCGGAAGTAACGTGTCCGATTAAGGGAAAGAATGACCTGGAGGCAAGAGAGAGAAGAGAGAAATTTGTCGAGCGTCTCAAGTACCTCCCTTAAACAAGTGAGGTTTGATCTACTCTTGTTCGTGTTTTTTATGATTGGGAACTTCCACTTAAGTGATCCCCTTAAACAAGAGGGATGAGAGTTTCCATTCCCTTTTTATTAGTCTGACCTTTATTAAGCATTTTTTAAGATGTTTTCTTTGTATCTTTTAAGTGAAATTAAATCAAGTATTTGTTGAGTGTTTTAAAGTTGAAAACGAAAAGAAATGGGAAACTAGCCTAATATGAATTAACTAGCCTAATGTTATCATGGGAATTTCTAGATCCTAATGTTATCATGGTTTCTACCTAAGGTTAGGAATTAAAGAAACATGGAAATTAAAGTCACAATTAGGAGAATGATATAATGGTGCAAAATTACACACAAGCATGAAGTAACAAGTCAAAATATAGTACAAAGTGAAATAAAATACTACTATTTTTATATTGATTTTTATGAGAGAAATTGAATTACAAATCAAATAAAAGACTAAAACAAATAGCCTAAAACTACTATTTTTTATGATTATTTTCTATGTCAAGAATTGTATTAAGGTCTAAAAAATAAGGGAAAAATAGTCATTTTATTGCCTAAAAGGAAGTGGGAAAAGTCTAAGTAAAAAGACCTAGAATTCTAGCAATTTTAAATAGAGTCAGGGGGTGTATGTTGATTTTATGATGGTGAGGAGCAATTAGGGCACAGGCCCATTTAGATTAAGGCCCAGGGATTAATTTTGATACAGTTTTCTTTGTCAAAAAAATACTGGGCTTTAGGGGGTGTGAAAATGAATTCGGTGGACATGGCCTAATGAATATTGATGATCCACATTAATATGACTAACTCAAAATTTGATTATGATTTTAATATCTTCTTTTTGTTCAATTAATCAAACTAATCTAATGTCTCAATTTCAATTAAACAAATTAATTCAAGTTTCATATAGTTTATATTTAATTAACAAAAATATTTCGATTAATCAAATTAAATATGTAAAGGGGAATTTAGGCTTCATACGTGTGACTATTCAACTTCTCCTCTCAGACTCAACTCTCTCTTGTTCACTCTCGTCTCTCAAAACACACGGTGGCCGGAAATCGCCCTATGGCGGTGACTGCGACGGCCGGAGGTCAAAACCTATGATTGAAACCCCTAACCCAATCGTTATGTTTCCCTTACTGCGAAAATCTCCCCAGTTTGCTTTGATTCTCTCTCATATTCTTATAATCGGGCCAACAAAGAAATCCTAGATCTAACCAAAAATCCAATTAAACACAGACGGTGATGACATAGAGAACAAGGCCATGGGGGAAAGAGTCAACAAGGAGGAATACATATCATAGAGTCAAGAAACATGCAAAGAGGCGAAGTTCAGCGACTTACCTACCGGAGTAGTTCTGGTGACTCTTCGACGGCTGTGTGCTGGCGAAATAAACGCGAGGAGTACTTCGATTCAGGTAATATTCCGTTATTCTTTTATTTCTTGCGCTATCTTCTTCTTCTTCTTTGCAATTTTCTGTGAATGCGTGAGTTGTTGAATGAGAGTGAAAGAAAGTGGGGATTTAGAAGGAGCAATAGGTCATGGCGATTCTGAGAGATGATGAGAGGCTCGGAGATGGAAATTACTGAGGTTGAGCACAAGCTTGTTGAAGTTCTAATGGTGAACTTCAACAGCTCTAAGAACGTGCGTATGGTGAGGTGAGGGAATTGAGGATCTGAAGGTTGAATGAGAGGTGTAAGAGGATGAAGAGAAGAAGAATGGGTGAAGAAGTGAAGTTGTGTGTGAAATGGTGTCCAGAAACTTGAATTATGGAGGGAGATTGAATATATAAAGGTGGAGGTTCAAAAATCAGTTAGGAATAGAGGGATTTGAACTGTTAGATTAGAAGTTAGTTGGAGAGATTGAATGGTGAGATTGTGAGCAGTTAGTTATGAATGGAGGATTGAGATTTAGGTGGTTATGATTGTATGAAAGTTGGTTAGAAGTTAGTTTTGACAGTTGGAGAATTAGATGTTAGTTACACTGCTGTTAGAGGTTGTTAGAGAAACTGTTATGAAAGTTACGGGTTAGTTAGGATTCTGTTTGGTAGTTGAAAGTTGGTTACAGACTTGGTAATGCTTGGTTTAAGACGATTGGGATTGGTTTTGGTTCAGTTATGGCAATGGGAGATCGGATGGTGAGGACTCAATTAGCTGCAATTCTGTTATAAATCGAAATCGTTGGTTGCGAGGTAGTTAGATGGTAGTTTTGTAATGGCTGTTAGTGTTGAGTTGTTGTGATTGTAGGTTGTATGTATGTATTTTTGAACTGATATTAAATATTGGAATGACTAAATGCGTATGTATGAGTTTTTATGTAACTGGTTGGTTATGAATGAAAATGTATATGGTTGAAGCATGGTCTGGCTTTTTAATTCCATATTTTCTGTATTTGATGCAGTTTATTAGCTTAGTATCGTGTCGAACCGGTCTTGATGCAGTGTTTGAATGTTGCTTTTCAAAACCAATTATAAGTGCAAGCTGAACTGGCTTTGTTATATATGTGTAGCTGAACTGGTTTATTTGTTGCCGAACCGACGCATTTCTTGTATTTGAATTCTGAATTCCTTGGCTGCAAGTTTGGATGATTCTCCGCATTCTGTTTCTGATCAGGCACCAAGAAAAGGTGATCTTGAAGAAGGAACAATGGTTGAGAGCCTTGAAGATGTCTAAAGCTTCAATGAGTGATCCTGATGTCTGCACTGCTTCTAGCAAAGACTAATGAACATACATCTTCTACATCTACACTTGATGCATTGGTTCAGAATGAGAGTGATGTGGTTCTTTCTCTTGAGAAATATTCTGTTTCTTTATTTGAAAAATCTTCTGTCTCTTGTAATGATGCTTGGATGTAAAGTGTTGTATTGTAATGGACAATGTTTCTTTGAAATGTATTTGTGAGTGACTTGGATTTTTGTAATGAATGTGTTGGCTTGTAGTTTATGGATTTGGTTTTGTAATTATAAATGGAATGGTCATTTGTAATGATATGGATCTTGAATTGGAATGGGATTGAAATGTGAAATATGTAACAGATTTTGAATGGGAATGATATATATTTTTTCCATATTTTTAAATAAACTTTTGAATGATCTCTTTTCCCTCCATTTGTGTTGAATGAAATTAGATCTTCTTTCATTTAAAAATGAGCCATGCCATATGAGTCTTGGAACACCACCTTCTAAACTTGAAATGATCCACCAAGCTCCAAATGAATTTAGTCTTTCTTTTTTTTTGTGCATCAATTTGAATGAAACCACTTGATTACCTTAATGAACTCCATAATATTCACAATACTTTTGCCAATATCCTTCACTTAGAAAACCAAGCAAACATTAATTGAACACATACGCTTTGTACCACAAGCGAACACCACAGTCCTTAATTTATGAAGATAATGAGATCCTGGCCCAATAGCATCCAATAGAGAAGAGAAAAACCCATCTTCTTGTATTATAAGTAGCAATAAAGAATCCTTAATTAACAAGACCCTTGGTCCTAGTGCCTTAGATACTTATTTGGATGGATGCATTATGCGTTCAATGACCTAAGATGCAAATGAAGTGGAAGCAATAAGCCAGTTAGGAGTAAAATTAGATGGGCAAATTTTGGGGTGCAACAACGCCTTTCAGCTTCGGTACAGGTTTTCGCCATAATGTTTCTGGGATTCCAACATCCATAACTAAAGCGCCTGCTGCACAAAGTTCAGTGTTCACTCCAAATCAGGGGGTAACCTTTTCTCAAGTCACTATGTCGATTTCTCAACCCATTATGACGGTTGCAACTCCTATGGTTCACACTATTCCTTATGAGGGCAACGAGATTTATCTTGATCAAGGTGATAACACAAATCAGCGTAACCTCATGGAAGATCTCCAAGAGCAGTTTAACAAGATACAGCTAGAAGTCAAAGCTATTCGTGGGAAAGACTTGTTCGAGAAGAATGCCCAGGAACTATGTTTAGTTCCCAGTGTACAAATACCAGCTAAATTCAAGGTCCCTGACTTTGAGAAGTACAAAGGTAGTTCTTGTCCACAAAGCCATCTCGTGATGTATGCTAGGAAGATGTCTACTTATGCAGATAATCATCAGTTGCTAATCCATTACTTTCAAGACAGTTTGACTGGTGCCGCACTGAAGTGGTACACAGGATTAGATAGCACCAACATTCGGACTTTCAACGACCTAGGCGAGGCCTTTGTCCGACAATACAAATATAACTCGGATATGGCTCCAGACAGAGACCAGCTCCGATCCATGGCTCAAAAAGACCATGAAGCTTTCAAAGAATATGCCCAACGATGGAGAGAAACTGCTGCCCAGATTAATCCACCGTTAAAAGAGAAAGAGATGACAAAGATCTTCTTGAATGCTCTTGGCCCGTTTTATTATGAACGCATGATTGCTAGTGCTCCAAGTGATTTCACCGAAATGGTAAACATGGGAATGCGTCTAGAAGAAGGAGTCTGAATCGGACGTCTAACTAAAGAAGGTGGATCTTCAAGTGGAACCAAAAAGTTCAGAAGTGGTTTCCCAAAGAAGAAAGAACAAAGTGTTGACATGGTATCCCAAGGAAAGCCAAGAGGAAACGTCAATCATCAACGACAGATTGCTGCTATCGCACCAGCCGTTAATGCAGCACCAAATCCGGGATTTACCCCGCAGTTTCAACAACTACAGCCTCGACAACAGGCTCAACAGTTAACCAACAATCAGAATCGTGTGCAAAGAGCTTTACAGTTCGATCAGATTCCAATGACCTACACAGAGTTGTACCCTGCTTTGATTGAAAGAGGTCTTGTTCAAACTAAAGCACCACCACCAGTACCTAATAAACTACCTTGGTGGTACAAAGCTGAGATCTCGTGCCCTTATCATCAAGGAGCACCCGGCCATGATCTCGAGCATTGCATAGCTTTGAAACATGAAGTTCAGAGGTTGGTTAGACAAAACCTCCTCTCTTTCAGAAATTTGAATCCAAATGTGCAAGCAAATCCGCTGCCCAATCATGGAGGGCATGCTGTAAACTTGGTACGTGAAGGCCCTGGCCAATACAGAATCTACGACATAAACTTGTCAAGAGCATATTTGGTACAAATGCACGCCGCTCTCTGTCAAATGCGAGACTTTCGCCGACATCACTATGGTTCCTGTAGCATACGTTGCGTAGATCCTCATGGATGTTCGACTGTGAAAAGAGATCTTCAAGTTTTGCTAGATGATGGTACTATTCAAATCATCAGAAATAGGAATGAAGATGAAGTTAACGTGATAGGATGTTATCCGCATGAGCATTTAGTCTCAGATATCAACTCGGTAACGCCTGAAGTTAACATCATCGTTCCTCATTTCAACATGCCTGAGCGCATAGAGGTTACCTACAACAAACCAAGGGTTCCTGTTGTTCCTTTGATCATTTGTCTACCTGGACCTGTTCCTTATGACTCTGACAAAGAAGTTCCCTACAACTACAATGCAACAATGATAAAGAATGGACAAGAAGTTCCCATACCGACTCTTTCATCTGTCGTAAACATCGCCGATGTGAGTCGAGTAACAAGAAGTGGCATCTCATCGTAATCCCATGCAAAGCAATCTTTGTTTTCTTTTAATAATGTGATGACTCTTGATTTCAACGTTGGCTCTAATTTTGCACTGACGTATGTTACCCTCTTCTGATCTCCGTCTCCAAGATTTACTTCTTCGAGTGGATCTTGGGCTAACTTTTTTATGTTTGCCGCCATTGGGTCTTTCTCGAATCCCAAAGGTTCTTCATCGTAGATTGCGTCCAGCCTTTGACTCAACTCTTCACCTGAGATCTTTTCGGCTTGAACTGTATCTTCAAGGAATTGAGGAATCGAATGTGTCCCTGAATTCGTCGTTTCTTCCTTTCTTGGAATTGCATCAACAATCATATGTGATAATTCGGCTTCGAGAGCCGTCTTCCTTTTGTTCTCGGCTATGTAAGCCGAAATCTTTTCGAAGAAGGATGATTTAGACATCATCAACTTCGTCATCCCATCCTGTTGGCCGTATCGTTGGCAAATGGTCTATTGGTGCGGTATCTTCTGGACAGTCCATTATTTCTCTATTCCATTGGAATCCATTTGGGTGTAAAGACAAATAGTATAGAGCATTCTTGTTCGGAGTGTATATATCTTCAACAGCATGGCAAGGTCCTATGTTCGCCAAGTTCCTGTCGAAACTAGTCTTATTGACTTGATTAACTTCGACCATGTAGTAACTCTGATCTCCTTCAATGTTCTCTACTATGCCATCTTCCCTCCAAATGGTTAATCTTTGATGCATTGTCGAAGGCACTGCAGCAACTCCATGGATCCACTCTCTTCCTAGCAAAAGATTGTAATTCGCCTTTGCTGGTATCACCATGAACATCGTTGGCCTTGTGACCGAACCCACAGTTAGATTTACTTGAATGACTCTTAAAGTTTTCCCTATCTAGCCTTCGTAGTTAGACAAGACCATGTTATGTGGCCTTATATCAGTATCGAACATACCAATTCTCTTCAACATGTATTGGAGCATTAGGTTCACCGCTGCCCCCCCCCCCCCCATCTACTAGGACTTTGTTAATTCCAACATTTTCAATCTTGGCCCTTATGTAGAGTGGTTTTAGATGGTTTCTCATACCTTCATCAGGCCTTTTGAAGAAAGCATTCTGCTCTTCGACTGCCCCATTGTTTAGCACATAATAACACACAGGTCTGTGTCGTGCCATCTCTTCCGCATCAGCTTCTTCACAATCTTCAGCTTTTGTTTCTTGATTGAACTCATGAGGGAGCACGGACACAACATTGCAATTGAGGTTTATAGACGATACTCCGTCTGATTCAAAATTATTTGTCTTCCTATCGTCTTCTTTCCAAGGGCTGGAATGCATCTTTTCTTCTTCTTTCTCATTCTCAGAATCGAACAACCTGTGTTCCACTGGAGGTTTACTTGTCCTTGCCCCCTGCGTTGGGATTTGGTTACTACTAGACTCTCCAATCTCCCTTGGTTTGTATTCCCTTTGGGCCTTCTTCATCCTCTGGTGCCTTCTCCATTGGGATCTAGACATAGGATTTCTGCATTTGTAATTCTCCAACTTGTACATCTCTCGATTTGAGGTATGGAATTGCTTACTATATGCCATTGCAGTTCTTCCCCCTTGGTCCCAACTTCGCCATTTGTTGGTTCTCGCACCAGCTTGCATCCACCTATCCCTGGGTATGTCTGCAGGGACTTTGAATGTGACCCTTCGAGCTCTAGGGTGCGGGCTGTCAGGCCTCTTCGATGGGGTCCAGTTATCGAACACATACATGTTGGGACGAAGTCCCTGAGTTTCTCGACCCATGTAGAAATATACCCTTTCGAATGATCGTGCTAGTAGTTCGTCATAGACCGCTCCACATCTGGGACACAATGCAACCTCCGTGTTTTCTTTGTGGCATCTGATCAAGAATCCTACTAAGCTTTCTTCAGTCCTTGGGTATACCTTTAGCAATAGGTTTCCTCCTCTCCAGGGTTGATCCATTCTTTCTCGTAGGGCCCTTTCAAAATTAGCTTGAACCCTTCGATTCAGCATAATTGAACACCTTGGGCACATCAGCATTTTTCTCATGACAATTCCAGATATAATCTTTCAGGCTCTCCCCTCCTTGTGGGATTTCGATGTTTCCTTTCTCCCTTATCAGCCATTTTTCTAGTTCTTCTATTTCAGATAAAGGCCGCCTAACATTGACCATGTTAACAACTGCCGGAGGAGCTTCAGAAACCTGTATCTGCTGAAGTTTCGCCCTGAGGTCTTCAGTGGCCTCGCTAGTTTTCCCTTTCAGATCTTCAGTCATCTCTGCATCAAGGGATTCTTCAACATCAGTATTGAAGACTGTATTGTCATTTAGGCTTTCAGTAGCCTGCTTTCCAGTTGAAATTATCTCCGATTCAGCAACATCAATTTCAGATACTTCTACCATGTTGACGTCAAGTGGTTCACACAGGTTAGTGTCAGCAACCCTCAAAGGGTCTGTGTCAACCTTCATATGATTCTTGGCTTTATCAGCGAATTTCAGACGTCCATCCTTGATAGCATTCTGAATTAGATCCCTGAAAAGAAAACATTGTGAGGTTTTATGGCCTAAAAAACCATGATATTTGCAAAAGCCTCGCTTCTTCCGTTGTTCTAACGGAGGAATTTTGGAGTTGGGAGGCACTATCATCTGGCCATCTTTCACTAACAAATCAAATATTTCGTCACATTTAGTGACGTCAAATGTATAAGTTTTCTTAGGAAATCTATCATTTTTATCATTTTCTACTGGATTTTTTCCATTAGAAGGGGTGAGCAATTTGCAAGAATAAGACGGAGCTTCTTTTAATTCAGCTAGATCTATTTCGACCTCTTCCACGCTGTATGAATCTTCGAAAGATTCGCCGTTAATGTCTTCATCCTCGACATATGCTACCCTCTCCTTCTTGTAACTTTTATTTGCTCTGGCCTTTTCTGCTTTTAGTCCTTCGACTTGTCGAACCCTGTCTGCCAATTGGGCCATATCCCTTAGGTATTGGGTATCTAGTTTCTTTCTGATTGAATAATCTAGACCGCCTGCAGCCATTTCGACTAATTCGTGTTCTGGGACAACCGTGAAGCATCTTGATTTCATCAAACGGAACCTGTTTAAGTAATCATCTATAGGATCTGTGAACTTCCTATTGATGCTAGCCAATTCTTTCAGACTTATCTTGGTCTGACCCATATAGAATTGTTCATGGAATAATCTCTCCAAGTGTGCCCATGTGTCTATTGATTTTGGGGGTAAGGTAGTGAATTAAACAAAAGCATTTTTTGTTAGCGAACTAGGGAAGTATTTAATTCTTAGATCCTCGTTCCCTGCTAGATTTCCTGCTCCGTCAAATATCTGGCTATGTGTTCTACCGTTGATTCACTAGTGTCCCCTGAAAACTTCGTAAATTTGGGTACCTTGGTACCTCTTGGTAATTCTGTTTGCATAATGTATTCGGGTATGGGGGATGTATAGTTTGGACGTCGAAGTCCAGTATTAAGGCCATTATTAGCCATTATTCTTTCTATCATGGCAGTAAGATTGTTTTCGATTGCCAAATTATCTCTCCTAACCCTATGCACAACTTCGTCAGGATGTTCGTCTCTTCCCACTACAACTACTCTAGGCTGTTGCTGGGGAACTGCTTGTCGACCAACGTTGGTGGGTTGATTTTGAGTTTCTAAATCTACCACTTGGTTTCGTTCGACTGGTGTTGGCCTAGGTGGAGGTACTGCGGTTCGAACTTGTTCCAGAACTGGGTATCCTTCTTGATAGGTTGATTGGTTGTTTCTTCGCCTATTTTGTGGGACTCCTAAGAAGTCCGCCATTCGCCCTATTTGTGACGATATTTTTTGGTATGTTTCCACATTGTCTTGGTTAGTCCTGGCAATGTTTGTTACCAATGGATTAAAAATCGACCCCAATTCTTTAGCAAGGACGCCTAACATATCATGGTTACTTGCATCCATTTCCTGTCAAAATGCTGCTTGACTACTTGTGGTTAAAGGGGGTATTTGGGCAGAGAAACCAGTGTTTTGTGCGCTTCAACCTATCGAACCGACATTAGGCGAAAATGCTGTTGGGTTAGTTGTAGTGTATGTAGGCCTTGTTCCTCGTAATCCTGCCAAGTATGAATATGGCATTCCATATGGGTTGTTGGGTCTCCAACCTTCAAAAGCGGTTGATGGTCCTGGGGTAAATAATTGACTTGCGGCGTTTGTCGAGAAAAGTGGTATCTCGTTTGCGCCTGTGAGTGGAGGCACGGTAGTCGAACTCGAGACTGGAACAGTCCCTGTTGTCCCTGAAGTATTCTCGGGTATAGCCTGGGAACTACTTATGGGTCCAGACCCTGTCGAAACCGGTATATCCTGCGCCTCTTGAGTAGAAGTCGAAACGTGCGTAGAATTTGCCGCTACTGTTCCTGACCCCTGTGGGGGATCTTGATCTCCCCCTCCACTGGCCGCATTGACCATTTTCTTGTTGTACCTTCGTTTAGGAATCGGTTGTGCACTGTTGGTTAATTTACCGTTCCTAAGGTTCATACAAGGTCTTGATATTTTCTAGACAAAACAGAACAATTAATTAATAACAATCTATTTGACACTGTCCCACTGGGCGTGCCAATTTGTTTACGGTGATTTCCGGTAAACAACCGCTAGTCCTCCAAACTATAAAATATACTTTGGTTACTCGCAGGATCGACTAGATTGATCCTAGGACATAGTCAAACAATTGTCTCTCGATATGATTTGATTCATGTTTGTTTGTTCTGACTTCAAGAAAACTTGTTTGTGATGTGATCGTATGAATATTCACTTAAAAACAACACTTTTTATACATGTTAATATGACTTTCGACAAAGGAAACGTAAATAAAAGCGTGTAAACTGCAGGAATGTAAAGTGCAGAAATATAACGTGCAATAATGTAAAATGCAGGAAAGTAAAGTGCTTCGAAATGAAAGTTAAACGAAAAGGATAAAGGAATTGAAAAGATACTTGAATAAAGAAAGATACAAATATATTTAAAATGGTGTTGGTGTCATACGTACATTTCTCAGCGAACTCGTTCTCTAAACACTTGATACTTGAGTGATTTGTGAGTGATTTGTACAAAATGAACACACGGAATCCTAACATTAAGACCCTTATTTATACTAATTTCGACCCTAACGGTCCTACACTAATCTGATGCCACGTTGCCCACAAGAATCCCTAGGATGCCATCTGTCCTTGTGCGGTTACACAGACTACTTCGAAATTCAAATCCTCCCGCCTGAATCCTCTTTCGACGCGTGGCAACGTGATCATAACCGAGAATGCCATGAAAAACACGTTAAGCCTCAGTACCTTATGTATTTCGTAAAACGTTTAAGTCTCAAAGATAATTCACTTCGAATTAGCTCTGATTCTAACCATCTTCACTCCAACTCAAACAACATTCTCGAAACATGGCCATCAGTAGCCATTTTTAAATCTCAAAAATGGTCATCAGCAACCATCTTTCCTCGAATCATAATCCTTCAAAGAATATTTCCTCTAAACGAAATCTCCAGCCAACACATGGGCAGGTTATATTGCTTTTTGCAATTGGCTTTTAGCACTATCTATTTTTTTTAGTTCTGGTGTAATGCAGTCCAATATTTTTAGTTCTCGTGGATTGGGTTGGTGTACTAAGATGTTTAAGTTGTAATTCATATTCAATATAACTCTCTCGTATTAATAATATTTTGTTGTTTAAAAAAACTCTTAAACCATCCTTTCAAAACAAGTCACAAGTTTAATAAGACTATCTACAATGATTTACATATTCAACACCCCCCCTTTTCACTTTTTACACTTCATATCCTTTTCTCTCTCTTCCACCTAATAATTCAACACCCATTCAACTTTTACTCACTACAATAGTTTTTGTTTAATAAAATTCAACACCCTACCCCATCACTTTTAGGTAGTACCTCGGTCGAGAATGGCTCCAGTGTACTAGACCTGCTTGCCTCAGATTGATCATAATTTGTCCAATGTTGAGCATATGTATCTCGTTCATCCTCAACAATCATACTATGCAATATGATACATGACCTCATGATGAGAGCCAAATCGGCTATGTCCCACAAACAGGATGGTTTGCGAATGATCTTAAATCGAGCTTGGAACACCCCAAATGCACGTTCGATGTCCTTCTGACATCCCTCCTGATATTTTGAAAATAACTTATCTGGTTCACTTTGAGGAAGTCTAATTGATTTGACGAAAGTCGAATAAGAAGGGTAGATACCGTCAGCAAGATAGTATGCCATATTATACAGTCGATGATTCACAAAGAAGTTCACTCTTGGAGTATTTCCCTGTTCAACATCATCGAACAAGGGTGAACGATCTAGAACATTTATATCATTCAATGTGCCCGGACATCCATAAAAGGGATGCCAAATCCAAAGATCATAAGTTGCAACTGCTTTAAGAATAACAGTGGTGGTTCCTTTATCTCCTCGAGTAAATTGACCTTCCCATGCTGTAGGATAATTTTTCCATTCCCAGTGCATGCAATCAATACTCCCTATCATCCCTGGGAACCCTGCATTTCATTTGCATGCAGTATTCTTTGCAGGTCATCTTGAGTTAGGGCTCTGAGATACATTGGCTCATACAATTGTATGATTCCTTTACAAAATCTACGCAAGCACTATAATGTTGTAGTATCTCCTATTTTAATGTATTCATCGACCGCATCGGCCGCCACATCATATGCTAACATTCACATGGTCGTGGTACATTTTGCTAATGGAGATATACCTTCTTTTGTGGTTGCATCAACTCTTAGGGTGAAGTAGTTGTCACTGCTAGATAGTTCCCCAACGATCCTAAGGAACACATGATTTTGCATTCGAAATCGCCGACAAAACATTGCATCGTCATATGTAGGTTGGTCCGCAAAGTAGTCGTCTATTAGTCTTTGGTTTGCCGCTGCATGATCTCTATTGAAATATTTTCTCTTAACATTAAATGTATATCCTTCCTCTATTTGGTTTCGTCGCTCCCTCAACCGGTTCACGATATACCTCTCTTCGATTTCAAAAGGAAATTTTGAAGGATCCATTGATGTTTTTTTTAGTAATATGAGATTTTTGGAATTGGTACATCAATGGAAGAATGAGCCCCCATTTATAAGATAGTAATATCATATTTTTGGTATTGGTACATTAATAATATAATATATAGTAGACAAAGTGATAAAATAAAAATCATTGACTTGATAATATAGATAATAGTAGAAAAGAAACAAAATGATAAAATAGAAATCAATGTCTTGATAATATAGATATTAGTAGACAAGAAACAAAATGACAAAATAGAAATCAATGACTTGATAATATCTTGATAATGTAGACAAGAAACAAAATGACAAAATAGAAATCAATGTCTTGATAATATAGATAATAGTAGACAAGAAAAAAAATGACAAAATAAAAATCAATATCTTGATAATATAGATAATAGTAGACAAGAAACAAAATGACAAAATAGAAATCAATAACTTGATAATATAGATAAATACCAGATTTATTGTATTATGTTTTTTTTTATTAGGCCTCATAAAAATATGTAATTCTGATTTAAAAATTCATTGTATTATAAAATCATTTCATTATTAACCATCAAATTTTGCCAAAATCTGCCTTGCCAAAATCTGCCTTTGACAACAGTGGGGTAACCCAAAACATTCATATTACAGAGTAAACTACTATTAACCCTTATAATTTTAAAGCTTCTTGTGGTCTCTCTTAGATCCACTACTTCCAAATCCAACGTTATAATTCATGCACTTTTGCCAATACATCTTTCTTGGACCACCCGCTTTTTAGCATACACTTAACATTATTATAAGCACCAATCATTATTATAAGCACCAATCCATTTATTAAATTTGTTAATGAGCAATTCTCACTACAACAATCAATAATTTTACCCCAATATGAATCACTTTTTTAGTTTCTCCCAACAACAATCAATAAATGTGTTATTATGGTTGGAATCTATTTCATCAAAGTCCAACAAATAACCAAACTGTTTCCATTCTGTCAATTAACACTCGATATAATCAACCAAAGGTTTTAAGCAGAGAATGAGAGATCGAAAGCTAAAGCAAAGCTAAATAACTTCTCTGAACATGTTAGACCCAGACACAGTATTTCACTCCCTTCATCTCATTTTGAATCTAAAGGTAAATTATTTAAATTAAGAATCACTATTAATATATATAATTAAACAAATACAAATATTCCATCAACACATAAAAATGTATAATAAAATGTATAGATGCGGTTCAGATAAATATCTATACATTCACAACAATATTCTTCAATATACTTCGAGTAGATTCGGAGGTAACCTAAAATCGACCAAGAGCTTGTGGTTTAATACACATAAATTCCAGATAAACAAATCAACAATTTAACAATAATATTTTAATTTAAAAAGATAAAATGACAACTGATGAAGAATGTATGAGGCGTTTCCAAGACCAAATGGCATTGAAGAACCCATCAATCAGGATCACCACAGAATCAATATGGCGTCCGAGCCATTACACTGAAAGGAACAATTTATCCTTCAGAATTGGTAAATGGACGCAATACAATAACTAATAAAAAGAGATATTTTATAGACTAAATTATTAAGTGCTCAGTGGAAGGAGAAGTCGTTTTGAAATTAGGCTCACGGTAAAACCACTGCCCATAAACACTTCCTTGGTGTTTTAATCTCATCATAGCACCAGAACATAGATCAATTGATTCAGTTAGAATAAATTATCATAACACAGAAAACACAGTAATTTTGATGAAAAAAAGGCCTCAGTGTGTGTAACAATCAGATCCTTGATTAAAAATCTCACTGAAATCCGCTAAGATTAAATATATTATCATCATAAGCCTCATTAATTTTTAAATTTATTAAATATTATATAACTAAGAAAGAGAAAAAAAACAAAAATTCAATGAAATTGGGAAGATAATGAAGTGTGCTCAGACAGCCAAGGGTTTGTAATCAAATTTCCGGGTGAAGATTCCCAGATCAGAAACTCTAGTCCACAATAGTATCATCACCGCACAATATTTAACATCAAATACACAAAAACAATAACAGAATAAATCAAAACGAAATCTTACAGAAAACAGAAATTCGGAACTCGAAATCCCAGATCAGAAACTCTAGTACACAAATTCTATAGTCACTGCACAATATTATACCACACAAAACAGGTAGAGGTTAAAAAAATTATACAAAATCATTGACAGAAGCGCAAGAAAGGATGACGATGACCCTAAACCAACCGAAAACCAGTATATGACCTGAACGAATGAGTAATGAAGATGAGGTTGGAATATATATTGGCAGTGAAGTGTGTGGCAATCCCTCAAATTAGGTTTCATCAGTGGGCTGGATCTTATGCTTCAAATCCAAGGCCCACCTAACTCTAGAATCACTTCAGGAATTTACCTAGCACCTCTAATCTTGCACCTCGCACTCCATATATATTATAAAAATAACAATTGTAATCTTCTAATAGTTTATCTTTCACAAAATCTATTATTCTATTATAACCTATTATCTATTATATCTATTATCTATTATATCTAATAAAAGAATTAAAAAAAAATGATTTCATGAGTAAAAAAGACTATTTGCAAAATAACTAATATTATTGATTTGATATTTATTACGGATGATGTTTCACACTTTTATTTTTTCGTAGTATTTTATAATTATTTTAATTTTTATAAATCAACTATTCTAACAATTTTTATTTATTCCACTAATTAATAGATTTGAATTTGAATAGTTTAAACCTAATCTGTATAACTTTATTACAATTCAACGTATTGAAAATATATCATTACATAAAGGGTCATGCTAACGAGTTCCTCACGGGCACTGGTTAAGCATTCTAAATAAAGAAAATATTATAGATTCAGTCCATTGAATACACACAATATTCTTTTAAAAAAAATTTATTATTTATGTTTTCAATGCATTGAATACATATATTTTAGATAAAAACATATATTTTTACTTTATTAAACAATGTTCAACTTACCTTTTTAATCTATTAACCAGTACACGGGGGCACTCGTTAGCATTATAAATTAAAAAGCCACTTTTCATTTTTCAATTGAAAATTAATTTTCTCTATCTTCAAAGCATTTAATAAAAAATCAATAGTCACAGCCAACCTTGCAAATCCAAATCAAGTGCTCACCCTTTAAAGCATAGTTCACCGAGTCTTTTTCTCTCTCTGCCGCCTAAAACAACTCTTCTGCTCTCTCCTTTCATCTCATCTAAATCTTCTTAGCTCTGATCCTCTCTCTCTCTCTCGTATCTTCCTCCGTCGAATTTATTCCGCTAAGAAATTTGATTACCTGTTGCCGGATATTGAGATTTTTCTTACTTACTAGAAATCGCTATTTTTCTTACTTCTTGAAAATCACGATTGTTATCTGTTTGGGAAATCGTTGTTGATTCTGTTGCTGCTTTGTTTATATCAGAATTTGATAACTCTAGAATCGACCTTGGCCCGTAGGTCATCGCTATTTTTCAAGATTTCCGGTGGATTGAAATCATCTACGGAGAGGTTTGTGTTGGTAGTGGTTGTTACTAAACAAAGTTGTCGTTTTTATGAGATTTTATTTTATAGATAGATAATAATTTTAAAGTGATGTGTGTGTATGTATATGAATTGTAGAATAGGATAGAAAGGAACGATGTTCAATGTTTTGGTTGCTCATTCTCATAATAGTCAAGCAAGCACTGCATCGTTTTTACCATTGTTGTTACTGGAAAAAAGAACAAAGATCTGAACTAATGGTTGTCATACCCTAATTTTGCCCCGAGTTTTTTTTAATCATTTCTCAGATCATAATCTGAAACATTTTTTTTTACATCATTTACATCCAAAATAAAATAGACTTTCTTATTAATCATTTGCATTTTAAGAGATACTATTTCATTCGTTAGCATATCACATTAGTAATTGAATAGGTTTTGGCATTAAAATCATCTTAATCACATTTGCATCTTTTTTCACCTTTTAAATTCACATTTCTATTTTATTTTTATCTTTTAGATAATTGTTAATTAAACATAATATTTATTAATAATTGAATGTTAAAGTTTGATTATTAATTAAGATTGATATTTAATTAATAATTAAGATTATTGCCATTAAAAAAAACATTTTATTTTCCTTTTTAGAATTGTTTTTTTTGTTTATCATATTTAAAAAGAAAAAAAGTTTTAGTAACGTTTTTTTTATTACGCAAAAATAAAGTAAAAAAAAGTAAATAGATTATAGTGTTACAACAGTTACTGTACAAATAAAACAAAAAAAAGGTAACAATTTCTTCTTCAACGCTCCACCAACCTTGTGGTCCACCACCCTGCTACACCAACCTAGAGACCTTGCTCCAATCTGTCCAAAAATTGCACCACAGTAGCCATAGCAAAAACCTGCATCAAAAAGGTGAAAGAACAACACATCATAAATTAGTAAGAAGAAAACTTAGTAGACAAGAATCAATCCCAGCCATCTATTCAAATTTATCACCCGCTCATCGTCCCTCTTAAAACCCTAATCTCCTCCCTATATAAAGAGCCATTCATCATCTCATTTGGAAGGCAAGAAGCCAAGATACACATTCATAGGAGAGAGATAATCTTCAAAAATTCACTCTCAAAATCTCTGCAAAATACACCTCTCAAACAACCTCACCCTCATTCATTCGGCTCACCCTCATAATCTATTAAACCTCTCAACAACCACACTCTAAAAACCCGTCTCACAACACAAGTAAAAACTCTGCTCAACCCTCACTTCCATAAACTCCATACATCCATAACCCCACACGCTCAATACCTTCATTTCAACCACGCAGAACCCATACTTTCATAACCATCAAACCCTCACCGACCCTCAACATAAACCAACGATCCTCACAGCAGAACAACCAATGTCTCTCTCCAAAATCGATTAATAGCAACAAATTCAAGCCTAACAGAATCGCGAAAAAAACGCAGAAGTCCACCAAATCAACAACAATAATCGAAGCAGAAGGAGAAGAAGTGTACGAAGAGCAAACACAGAATCAAAGGCATACCTGGTTTTTTTCTTGTTTCTGCTTATTTTATTGTTCAATTTCTTCATTTAATTTTCTCCATGTAAATCATGTAAATCGCAAATGATGGTAAAGATTGGGGGTTTAGGGTTTCATTTGGGATAAGGGTTTTATTGCTTTTATTGCTGCTGCTATGCTATTTCGTTGCTATGCTATTTCGTTGTTGTTGTACGCGAGAGCACTGAGAATCATGAGAAGAATGATCAAGATATGAGCAGAGAGGTGAGATCGAAAGTTTTTGTTGTTGTTTTTTTGCGGTACCATGAAAATTGAGAATGAACCGTGAAGAGAACAGAGTGAACACGATGAGAGAGAGAGATTAACTCTTTTAATTTGTTTTAATTAAGTTTTTATCAAAAATTAAAAAGAGTTATTATTGGTTGAAGTTGCAAAACTAAGAGGCAGACGGCTGCACTTATTAGTCCTAGGATTTTTCTCATAAGCATTTTCGTTTTGGGCCTTAACCCATGCCACCCAATCCGAAAAAATTCTCAACGCTGGCCCGGTTTCAAAAATTTCTGGTGTACACCCCATCTGAGGTCCATTTCCTTTTTTTTTAAACTTAGTTATTAATTTCTAAAATAAAAAGATTATATTCTAGACTAGATGCACGTTTAGGTTTTTTAACTTAGTTTATTTAAATGTTTAATTAAATGTTTATTTCCTTTCTTTATAATACTTTCAAAAGATCAAAAATATTTTCTTTCTTTAGATGTATGTTTAGGAATTTCATTCAAATAATCTTTGGTCCAATGCCAACTCTTTTCAAATTAATCTCATTTCTCTCTTCATATAATTTCAATAAATCTTGGTCAACACCAAGTACCTTTCCCAAACTTCTCTTTCGTTATCAATAACTCTAAAAATGTTTTTAATAATTGAATCGAGTTTAGAATATAATGGATGAATCAAGAAGGGTTTGTACGTACTTGTACAAGTTGTTCTAAAGTATTTAGGCGATGGCCGTTAAGCCTTTGTTTGAATGCTTGGATTCCATTAAGAACTCATTCAAACTCGATTTATCTCCCTTTTACCAAACATTAAAAATAATTTTGACTCATCAAATCGTTCTTTTCCTCGCCCAAGTGCGAATCCCTTTCATCGCCCAAGTGCGAATATTTTCATAACAAACCTTGGTCAATACCAAGTTCCTTTTTCCAATCAAGACTCTTTTTACAATCAAAACGAGTTTAGTCTACAATGGTTGAATTTAGAAGGGTTTGTACGTACTTGTACAAGTTGTTCTAAAGCATTTGTGCGATGGCCGTTAAGCCTTTGTTTGAATGCCCGTATCCCATTAAAGACTTCTCAAAACTCGAGTCGTTTCAATCTCTTTCACCACCCAAGAGGGGTTTGTACGTACTTGTACAAGTTGCACTTTCAAGCATTTAGGCGATGGCCGTTAAGCCTTTGTTTGAATGCTTGTATCCCATTAAAGACTTCATCAAGCTCAACTTAGCAAATGCTCTTTCAAGTATTTTAGGCGATGGCCGTTAAGCCATTGTTTGAATGCTTGAATTCCACTTTTTCATAAAACAATTCAAAACTCATCTTTTCTTTGCCCAAGTGCAAATCTCGCCCAAGTGCGAACCACATTCAAAAACTCGTCTTTTTCGCCCAAGTGCGATTAGACCCATCAAAATCAACCAACAAATTTGTAGTTCCTTCGAACTACAATCGCTCTGATTCTTCCACTGAAGATATGTAGGCACAAGACTCAAATGTCTTGGCGAGCACACTAATAAAAAACCTAATTTCATAGTCCTGAACTACGATTGCTCTGACTTTCCCATTGCACTAGGGAATACGTAGGCACAAGATACAAATGTCTTGGCGAGCACAATAATTAAAAACCTTTTTTTTGTTCCTCTCTTTTTTCTAACTTAATAAAGAACGGAAGTAAATATCACGCTAACAACCTATCACAAGACTAACTAAATGGGTCCCATCGAGTACGATGGAGGTGATGGGTGCTAATACCTTCCCTTTGCTTAACCGACTCCCGAACCCTAATTTGGTTGCGATGACCATCTTATCCTTTTTTCTGTCTTTTTGGGTTTTATTGATATTTCCCCTTTCCTTTCGGAATAAATAAAATTTGGTGGCGACTCTGTATTTCGAATGTGCAAACGCTCGAATATTTTTGGCCGGCCGCTACAGCTGGCGACTCTGCTGGGGATCTACCTAAGAGAGTCAACCCTAGTTTAGTTTTTTCTTATATTATTGTTAGCTTTATTTACTTGTTTCTTTATTGCCTTTATTATATCATTGTTTGATTTCTTATCATCATGGTTGGAATCTTTCTGTTATTGGCACTTTGTGGACAAAGCTCTACACCCGAGCTCAAGGAACACATAAGATAAGATGGTGGTTTAGTATTAAACTTGATTGACGTAGTGTCAAGTGGGAGGTATTAATACCCCGCCTAGAGTAGGTCCTTTGAGAAGATGTCTTTGGTTGAGTAAGTTATTTACTTGAGCGATGATGTTTTCAATTTGGATCGTTAACTCTAGGGACCTTTAGAAAAACCCTGAAACCAAGACTTTTTATGAAATGGTGGTTTCGAACCCAACTTGCGTAACGTAACTATTACTGTGGGTAAGTGCGAAAACCACACTCAGAATAGGCTTCATTTGAACACGCGGTTGGATGGTAAGTTATTTGCTAGATGATTGAGTTTTCAAAAGGAGCTCGTAACTCTGAGAACCGTGTCTAGAACCTTGTCAAAAAAAAAACCTTAGAACTATCCTGTGGTTAGCCACTGTGTGCCAAGTAATTTGAATCTTTCTGTATTCAGTTGATTGGAAATACATTACTTGTGAATCATACATGATGTGACATGGCATTCATTTTTGCATTAAAAACAAACAAAAAAAATCATCATACATTTGCATTCATTAACATGCATTATCATTCCGAGAATCCAATACTCATACTTTTCTTCCTCCAACAGTTGGCAAAGCAAGTTAATTACCCGACACTCTATTGGACTTGAAGCATGTCTCAGAAAACGTTGGGTGAACTCCAAAGGGACAAGAAATGAATTCATAAGATCTGCGATCAATATCATGGAAATGCTCCAAAGCATTAAACACCAAGAAGGGTCAACCTCGACACACGATGTAGTTAAATAATTCCATGCCCTGAAGAGTGTCAAGACATTGGGAACATGCCTAAAAGCCAATTATCAGACGAGAAAGCTCGTCCTTGTTTGTATTGTGTTGTACTTTGTCATCCTTAATCATAATTTTAATGAAATGAGCATTGCATTTGTTTTGAATCAATCATAACATGTTCTCTTGCTTTATTTTCTTGTCACTTACACGAAATCAAAATACGAAAATAATTGTGATTTTCCACTTCACTTTCTTTATCAGCTTTCTGTCTAAGCAAGTATTAGAGGGAGGATGACGATAAACGAAATACCCAATTTGCATCAGTATGCTTTCAAATAAAACTTTGTTGATGATGTAAAGGCATTTTTTCAAATCCCCAAACACTGGAGATATAAGGAAGATAATCCTTTGTTAAACCCCTTTGAGCCTTAGAAGTAGGTGTTTTCTTTCTGCACGAAATTGAAACCCTTAATCAAAACCTGGGGCAGGGTAGTTGTTCAGTTACAATGACTAATGCATCTGATTTCCAAGAGAATCATTTCATAGGAACCATTCCCGACCAAAGGTTCAACCGCATCCTCTCTTCGTACCCAATGTCGAAGTAGTAGTGAACATCCAAAGCTTACAACATTTGTTTCCCTTGGAACATCAATATGGCAGTCACAAACCTCAAGAGATCATTGAGCAAATGTCACACAAGTTGTTCAAACAAAAAAAATCAAAGAAAGACCCGCTAAGTCAAAACCTAAAAAGGAGACTTAGGCAACAAAAATTAGGGATACAAAAGCCAAAATAAAAAGACATCAGAAAAGGTCATTATCAAAAGAAAAAAATACAAGAACAAACTTGTGTGACTTCCAAAGAAAAATAGGTGACTGCCACCTTAGAATCCATTGGTCCTCATTTATCATATGCAAATACTCTTAGAAGTTAACAGTTAACTGAACTTAGGACTGGAGTACATCACGAAGAATGGGTGGGGTAAAATCAAAATTTGAGCCTATGTCCTTTGATTCTCGAACCATGAACCTGACCACGTTACAACCTTCAAAAGTCCTAATTGAAGCAAGGTTTCTTTTGAAAGCATACTAAAGCAAGGTTGCGTTACCCCTGACTCTTAAATGTTTGCTAATCATTTGTTTTGATACCACGCTATCACATCACCTTTCACATCTTAAATTCAAAGTTCCATTATATCCTCATCAGGATTCATCCATTGTATACCACATTTTCATTTCAATGAATGATTTGTTTCAAAATTTGCATGCACGTCGCATTAAATTTACCATTTCTGAATTGAATAGTTTCATCTGCAAATCAGCACTTTCCATCAAGGAAGTTCCAACAATGAAACTCATTCGAATAGCCTAATGTGGAACCATCAAGGTCACATTACTTCAAAATTCCATCATTTAGGGGCATTTCATTTCAAAGTTCCCAAGCATTGGGGCATGACATCTCAAGATCATCAGTTTGAATCCAAATTTTTGTTGAAGCTAGTTTCTCCATGGACTTAGCATTCTGGGGAAAATAAAGGCCAAGACCTTTCCTTCAAGCAGTCCAAGCAGACTATGCCATATCAAGTAGTCCTCAAACTCAGAATTGGTGTTGGGAATTATGCTTGCACAAACCTTATACAAAGGGACCTTTTAAACTTCACAAAAAAATCATCACCCTCCACTAGGGCACATGTAAAAACATTCCAACCATAAATTTCATTCATTGCATGCATTCATCAATCATGCATATCATTCATGGGGCAACTTCCCACAACATCAAATCAAAATTTCAATCTTGCTCGGTCTTTTCCATTGAAAACCAAGCCTGGTCCACCATGGATACCCAAAAAATTCATTGCCCATTGGCACACATCCAGTAAATTCGTTACTTGCATTGATCAGCCATCATACATCATTACACGTGCATCAATTTGCACAAAAAAAAAACAAAAGAAAAAAAGCCAAGATATCTCATACATAAGCAAAAGGTATGCATGGATTCATAATCCCCAACGATGTCACTGAAATCATTATTTTCTTGCTAATCCACTTATTGAACGTGCTTGTTAACCTTTTCCAACCGACTGGTTGAAATTGATCATTTACCTTCTGGTCTTTTGAATCAGCCTACTGGTTGAGAACCATTCTGTTCATTTTTGTCAGCCCATTGGTTGAATTTAATCATGGATCGCATTTTCCAATTGTTGTCAGCCCACTGGTTGAATTTAATCATGGATCGCATTTTTCAATTGTTGTCAGTCCGCTGATTGAAAGTTATTCGTTTTTTCAACCCTCTGGTTGGGAGCAAACATTTTCTCATCATTTGAATCAACTCATTGGTAGAAGATTAATCTTTCACTTCCTATCGACCCACTGGTTGAGGAAAGTTTTCCCACTTCTTGTCAGCCCACTGGTTGAAAGTTATTATCTTGTTTTATCAACCCACTGGCTGAAGTTTATCTTTTTCTGTGTCAATCCACTGATTGAATATCACTTGTTTAGTCAACCCACTGGTTGAATTTTATCTTTTTCGTGTCAATCCACTGATTTAATATCACTTGTTATGTCAACCCACTGGTTGAAGTTTATCTTTTTCGTGTCAATCCACTGATTGAATATCACTTATTTTGTCAACCTACTGGTTGAAATTTTATCTTTTTCGTGTCAATCCATTGATTGAATATCACTTGTTTTGTCAACCCATTGGTTGAAGTTTATCTTTTTCGTGTCAATCCACTGATTGAAGATCACTTGTTTTATCAACCCACTGGTTGAAATTTTATCTTTTTCGTGTCAATCCACTGATTGAATATCACTTGTTTTGTCAACCCATTGGTTGAAGTTTATCTTTTTCGTGTCAATCCACTGATTGAAGATCACTTGTTTTGTCAACCCACTGGTTGAAGTTTATCTTTTTCGTGTCAATCCACTGATTGAATATCACTTGTTTTGTCAACCCACTGGTTGAAGTTTATCTTTTTCGTGTCAATCCACTGATTGAATATCACTTGTTTTGTCAACCCACTAGTTGAAGTTTATCTTTTTTGTGTCAATCCACTAATTGAAGATCACTTGTTTTATCAACCCACTGGTTGAAGTTTATCTTTTTTGTCAATCCACTGATTGAAGATCACTTGTTTTGTCGACCCATTGGTTGAAATTAATCATTGGCTTTTCATTTTGAATCAGCCCACTGGTTGAGGATAGTCTTTTGTCAGCCCACTGGTTGAAATTTATCGTTCATCTTGTTAACCCGCTGGTTACAGTCAATCATTTACTTTCCGCTTAGATCAAAGCAACCCACTGGTTGAAAGCAATTTTTTCTTTGTCAATCCGCTGGTTGATAGAGTCAACTCACTAGTTGACAACAAATTTGTTTCAGCTTCATTAATCCACAAGTTAATGTTAGTCACGTCTTGTTTTAAAGTCAACTCAATAGTTGATGACATTTTGTTTACTTCCATCAATCCACTAGTTGATGCATTTCTTCTTTCTTAATTGTTCGAACTCAATCCACTGGTTGAGGACGACATGTCTACTTTTCACCCGTCCACTGGCTGATGATAATTTCTTTTTTGGAATCAACTCACTAGTTGATATTTTATCGATTCACCGGTTGATGTCAGCTTTCTCTTTTGTTTAGGCTCAACCCACTAGTTGAGAATCAACCCTTCGTTAACCAAACTCAATCCTCTGGTTGAGAACGATTTTTGGCACCATTGCCTTTTCCAGCAAGAGTTCTCATTGGAACTCTTTGACCAATCATTTTATCAATCCCCACAATTTTACTTTCTGTCTTCATATCCCCAGCAAAAATTCACGCATTCATATCATTGCATCGCATAAGAGAGCAAAATTCGGGCATTTTTATATTTAATTACCTTCCGCCAGTGATATCACGAATACTAGAGTCATTCATGCTATCTGGCTAAAGTTAATTAAATAGGGGCATCTGTCATATCCTAATTTTGCCCCGAGTTTTTTTTAATCATTTCTCAGATCATAATCTGAATCATATTTTTTTTACATCATTTACATCCAAAATAAAATAGACTTTCTTATTAATCATTTGCACTTTAAGAGATACTATTTCATTCGTTAGCATATCACATTAGTAATTGAATAGGTTTTGGCATTAAAATCATCTTAATCACATTTGCATCTTTTTTCACCTTTTAAATTCACATTTCTATTTTATTTTTATCTTTTAGATAATTGTTAATTAAACATAATATTTATTAATAATTGAATGTTAAAGTTTGATTATTAATTAAGATTGATATTTAATTAATAATTAAGATTATTGCCATTAAAAAAAACATTTTATTTTCCTTTTTAGAATTGTTTTTTTTGTTTATCATATTTAAAAAGAAAAAAAGTTTTAGTAACGTTTTTTTTATTACGCAAAAATAAAGTAAAAAAAAGTAAATAGATTATAGTGTTACAACAGTTACTGTACAAATAAAACAAAAAAAAGGTAACAATTTCTTCTTCAACGCTCCACCAACCTTGTGGTCTACCACCCTGCTACACCAACCTAGAGACCTTGCTCCAATCTGTCCAAAAATTGCACCACAGTAGCCATAGCAAAAACCTGCATCAAAAAGGTGAAAGGACAACACATCATAAATTAGTAAGAAGAAAACTTAGTAGACAAGAATCAATCCCAGCCATCTATTCAAATTTATCACCCGCTCATCGTCCCTCTTAAAACCCTAATCTCTTCCCTATATAAAGAGCCATTCATCATCTCATTTGGAAGGCAAGAAGCCAAGATACACATTCATAGGAGAGAGATAATCTTCAAAAATTCACTCTCAAAACCTCTGCAAAATACACCTCTCAAACAACCTCACCCTCATTCATTCGGCTCACCCTCAGAATCTATTAAACCTCTCAACAACCACACTCTAAAAACCCGTCTCACAACACAAGTAAAAACTCTGCTCAACCCTCACTTCCATAAACTCCATACATCCATAACCCCACACGCTCAATACCTTCATTTCAACCACGCAGAACCCATACTTTCATAACCATCAAACCCTCACCGACCCTCAACATAAACCAACGATCCTCACAGCAGAACAACCAAAGTCTCTCTCCAAAATCGATTAATAGCAACAAATTCAAGCCTAACAGAATCGCGAAAAAAACGCAGAAGTCCACCAAATCAACAACAATAATCGAAGCAGAAGGAGAAGAAGTGTACGAAGAGCAAACACAGAATCAAAGGCATACCTGGTTTTTTTCTTGTTTCTGCTTATTTTATTGTTCAATTTCTTCATTTAATTTTCTCCATGTAAATCATGTAAATCGCAAATGATGGTAAAGATTGGGGGTTTAGGGTTTCATTTGGGATAAGGGTTTTATTGCTTTTATTGCTGCTGCTATGCTATTTCGTTGCTATGCTATTTCGTTGTTGTTGTACGCGAGAGCACTGAGAATCATGAGAAGAATGATCGAGATAGGAGCAGAGAGGTGAGATCGAAAGTTTTTGTTGTTGTTTTTTTGCGGTACCATGAAAATTGAGAATGAACCGTGAAGAGAACAGAGTGAACACGATGAGAGAGAGAGATTAACTCTTTTAATTTGTTTTAATTAAGTTTTTATCAAAAATTAAAAAGAGTTATTATTGGTTGAAGTTGCAAAACTAAGAGGCAGACGGCTGCACTTATTAGTCCTAGGATTTTTCTCATAAGCATTTTCGTTTTGGGCCTTAACCCATGCCACCCAATCCGAAAAAATTCTCAACGCTGGCCCGGTTTCAAAAATTTCTGGTGTACACCCCATCTGAGGTCCATTTCCTTTTTTTTTAAACTTAGTTATTAATTTCTAAAATAAAAAGATTATATTCTAGACTAGATGCACGTTTAGGTTTTTTAACTTAGTTTATTTAAATGTTTAATTAAATGTTTATTTCCTTTCTTTATAATACTTTCAAAAGATCAAAAATATTTTCTTTCTTTAGATGTATGTTTAGGAATTTAATTCAAATAATCTTTGGTCCAATGCCAACTCTTTTCAAATTAATCTCATTTCTCACTTCATATAATTTCAATAAATCTTGGTCAACACCAAGTACCTTTCCCAAACTTCTCTTTCGTTATCAATAACTCTAAAAATGTTTTTAATAATTGAATCGAGTTTAGTATATAATGGATGAATCAAGAAGGGTTTGTACGTACTTGTACAAGTTGTTCTAAAGTATTTAGGCGATGGCCGTTAAGCCTTTGTTTGAATTCTTGGATTCCATTAAGAACTCATTCAAACTCGATTTATCTCCCTTTTACCAAACATTAAAAATAATTTTGACTCATCAAATCGTTCTTTTCCTCGCCCAAGTGCGAATCCCTTTCATCGCCCAAGTGCGAATATTTTCATAACAAACCTTGGTCAATACCAAGTTCCTTTTTCCAATCAAAACTCTTTTTACAATCAAAACGAGTTTAGTCTACAATGGTTGAATTTAGAAGGGTTTGTACGTACTTGTACAAGTTGTTCTAAAGCATTTGTGCGATGGCCGTTAAGCCTTTGTTTGAATGCCCGTATCCCATTAAAGACTTCTCAAAACTCGAGTCGTTTCAATCTCTTTCACCACCCAAGAGGGGTTTGTACGTACTTGTACAAGTTGCACTTTCAAGCATTTAGGCGATGGCCGTTAAGCCTTTGTTTGAATGCTTGTATCCCATTAAAGACTTCATCAAGCTCAACTTAGCAAATGCTCTTTCAAGTATTTTAGGCGATGGCCGTTAAGCCATTGTTTGAATGCTTGAATTCCACTTTTTCATAAAACAATTCAAAACTCATCTTTTCTTTGCCCAAGTGCAAATCTCGCCCAAGTGCGAACCACATTCAAAAACTCGTCTTTTTCGCCCAAGTGCGATTAGACCCATCAAAATCAACCAACAAATTCGTAGTTCCTTCGAACTACAATCGCTCTGATTCTTCCATTGAAGATATGTAGGCACAAGACTCAAATGTCTTGGCGAGCACACTAATAAAAAACCTAATTTCATAGTCCTGAACTACGATTGCTCTGACTTTCCCATTGCACTAGGGAATACGTAGGCACAAGATACAAATGTCTTGGCGAGCACAATAATTAAAAACCTTTTTTTTGTTCCTCTCTTTTTTCTAACTTAATAAAGAACGGAAGTAAATATCACGCTAACAACCTATCACAAGACTAACTAAATGGGTCCCATCGAGTACGATGGAGGTGATGGGTGCTAATACCTTCCCTTTGCTTAACCGACTCCCGAACCCTAATTTGGTTGCGATGACCATCTTATCCTTTTTTCTGTCTTTTTGGGTTTTATTGATATTTCCCCTTTCCTTTCGGAATAAATAAAATTTGGTGGCGACTCTGTATTTCGAATGTGCAAACGCTCGAATATTTTTGGCCGGCCGCTACAGCTGGCGACTCTGCTGGGGATCTACCTAAGAGAGTCAACCCTAGTTTAGTTTTTTCTTATATTATTGTTAGCTTTATTTACTTGTTTCTTTATTGCCTTTATTATATCATTGTTTGATTTCTTATCATCATGGTTGGAATCTTTCTGTTATTGGCACTTTGTGGACAAAGCTCTACACCCGAGCTCAAGGAACACATAAGATAAGATGGTGGTTTAGTATTAAACTTGATTGACGTAGTGTCAAGTGGGAGGTACTAATACCCCGCCTAGAGTAGGTCCTTTGAGAAGATGTCTTTGGTTGAGTAAGTTATTTACTTGAGCGATGATGTTTTCAATTTGGATCGTTAACTCTAGGGACCTTTAGAAAAACCCTGAAACCAAGACTTTTTATGAAATGGTGGTTTCGCACCCAACTTGCGTAACGTAACTATTACTGTGGGTAAGTGCGAAAACCACACTCAGAATAGGCTTCATTTGAAAACGCGGTTGGATGGTAAGTTATTTGCTAGATGATTGAGTTTTCAAAAGGAGCTCGTAACTCTGAGAACCGTGTCTAGAACCTTGTCAAAAAAAAAACCTTAGAACTATCCTGTGGTTAGCCACTGTGTGCCAAGTAATTTGAATCTTTCTGTATTCATTTGATTGGAAATACATTACTTGTGAATCATACATGATGTGACATGGCATTCATTTTTGCATTAAAAACAAACAAAAAAAATCATCATACATTTGCATTCATTAACATGCATTATCATTCCGAGAATCCAATACTCATACTTTTCTTCCTCCAACAGTTGGCAAAGCAAGTTAATTACCCGACACTCTATTGGACTTGAAGCATGTCTCAGAAAACGTTGGGTGAACTCCAAAGGGACAAGAAATGAATTCATAAGATCTGCGATCAATATCATGGAAATGCTCCAAAGCATTAAACACCAAGAAGGGTCAACCTCGACACACGATGTAGTTAAATAATTCCATGCCCTGAAGAGTGTCAAGACATTGGGAACATGCCTAAAAGCCAATTATCAGACGAGAAAGCTCGTCCTTGTTTGTATTGTGTTGTACTTTGTCATCCTTAATCATAATTTTAATGAAATGAGCATTGCATTTGTTTTGAATCAATCATAACATGTTCTCTTGCTTTATTTTCTTGTCACTTACACGAAATTAAAATACGAAAATAATTGTGATTTTCCACTTCACTTTCTTTATCAGCTTTCTGTCTAAGCAAGTATTAGAGGGAGGATGACGATAAACGAAATACCCAATTTGCATCAGTATGCTTTCAAATAAAACTTTGTTGATGATGTAAAGGCATTTTTTCAAATCCCCAAACACTGGAGATATAAGGAAGATAATCCTTTGTTAAACCCCTTTGAGCCTTAGAAGTAGGTGTTTTCTTTCTGCACGAAATTGAAACCCTTAATCAAAACCTGGGGCAGGGTAGTTGTTCAGTTACAATGACTAATGCATCTGATTTCCAAGAGAATCATTTCATAGGAACCATTCCCGACCAAAGGTTCAACCGCATCCTCTCTTCGTACCCAATGTCGAAGTAGTAGTGAACATCCAAAGCTTACAACATTTGTTTCCCTTGGAACATCAATATGGCAGTCACAAACCTCAAGAGATCATTGAGCAAATGTCACACAAGTTGTTCAAACAAAAAAAATCAAAGAAAGACCCGCTAAGTCAAAACCTAAAAAGGAGACTTAGGCAACAAAAATTAGGGATACAAAAGCCAAAATAAAAAGACATCAGAAAAGGTCATTATCAAAAGAAAAAAATACAAGAACAAACTTGTGTGACTTCCAAAGAAAAATAGGTGACTGCCACCTTAGAATCCATTGGTCCTCATTTATCATATGCAAATACTCTTAGAAGTTAACAGTTAACTGAACTTAGGACTGGAGTACATCACGAAGAATGGGTGGGGTAAAATCAAAATTTGAGCCTATATCCTTTGATTCTTGAACCATGAACCTGACCACGTTACAACCTTCAAAAGTCCTAATTGAAGCAAGGTTTCTTTTGAAAGCATACCAAAGCAAGGTTGCGTTACCCCTGACTCTTAAATGTTTGCTAATCATTTGTTTTGATACCACGCTATCACATCACCTTTCACATCTTAAATTCAAAGTTCCATTATATCCTCATCAGGATTCATCCATTGTATACCACAGTTTCATTTCAATGAATGATTTGTTTCAAAATTTGCATGCACGTCGCATTAAATTTACCATTTCTGAATTGAATAGTTTCATCTGCAAATCAGCACTTTCCATCAAGGAAGTTCCAACAATGAAACTCATTCGAATAGCCTAATGTGGAACCATCAAGGTCACATTACTTCAAAATTCCATCATTCAGGGGCATTTCATTTCAAAGTTCCCAAGCATTGGGTCATGACATATCAAGATCATCAGTTTGAATCCAAATTTTTGTTGAAGCTAGTTTCTCCATGGACTTAGCATTCTGGGGAAAATAAAGGCCAAGACCTTTCCTTCAAGCAGTCCAAGCAGACTATGCCATATCAAGTAGTCCTCAAACTCAGAATTGGTGTTGGGAATTATGCTTGCACAAACCTTATACAAAGGGACCTTTTAAACTTCACAAAAAAATCATCACCCTCCACTAGGGCACATGTAAAAACATTCCAACCATAAATTTCATTCATTGCATGCATTCATCAATCATGCATATCATTCATGGGGCAACTTCCCACAACATCAAATCAAAATTTCAATCTTGCTCGGTCTTTTCCATTGAAAACCAAGCCTGGTCCACCATGGATACCCAAAAAATTCATTGCCCATTGGCACACATCCAGTAAATTCGTTACTTGCATTGATCAACCATCATACATCATTACACGTGCATCAATTTGCACAAAAAAAAAAACAAAAGAAAAAAAGCCAAGATATCTCATACATAAGCAAAAGGTATGCATGGATTCATAATCCCCAACGATGTCACTGAAATCATTATTTTCTTGCTAATCCACTGATTGAATGTGCTTGTTAACCTTTTCCAACCGACTGGTTGAAATTGATCATTTACCTTCTGGTCTTTTGAATCAGCCTACTGGTTGAGAACCATTCTGTTCATTTTTGTCAGCCCATTGGTTGAATTTAATCATGGATCGCATTTTCCAATTGTTGTCAGCCCACTGGTTGAATTTAATCATGGATCGCATTTTTCAATTGTTGTCAGTCCGCTGATTGAAAGTTATTCGTTTTGTCAACCCTCTGGTTGGGAGCAAACATTTTCTCATCATTTGAATCAACTCATTGGTAGAAGATTAATCTTTCACTTCCTATCGACCCACTGGTTGAGGAAAGTTTTCCCACTTCTTGTCAGCCCACTGGTTGAAAGTTATTATCTTGTTTTATCAACCCACTGGCTGAAGTTTATCTTTTTCTGTGTCAATCCACTGATTGAATATCACTTGTTTAGTCAACCCACTGGTTGAATTTTATCTTTTTCGTGTCAATCCACTGATTTAATATCACTTGTTATGTCAACCCACTGGTTGAAGTTTATCTTTTTCGTGTCAATCCACTGATTGAATATCACTTATTTTGTCAACCTACTGGTTGAAATTTTATCTTTTTCGTGTCAATCCATTGATTGAATATCACTTGTTTTGTCAACCCATTGGTTGAAGTTTATCTTTTTCGTGTCAATCCACTGATTGAAGATCACTTGTTTTATCAACCCACTGGTTGAAATTTTATCTTTTTCGTGTCAATCCACTGATTGAATATCACTTGTTTTGTCAACCCACTGGTTGAAGTTTATCTTTTTCGTGTCAATCCACTGATTGAAGATCACTTGTTTTGTCAACCCACTGGTTGAAGTTTATCTTTTTCGTGTCAATCCACTGATTGAATATCACTTGTTTTGTCAACCCACTGGTTGAAGTTTATCTTTTTCGTGTCAATCCACTGATTGAATATCACTTGTTTTGTCAACCCACTAGTTGAAGTTTATCTTTTTTGTGTCAATCCACTAATTGAAGATCACTTGTTTTATCAACCCACTGGTTGAAGTTTATCTTTTTTGTCAATCCACTGATTGAAGATCACTTGTTTTGTCGACCCATTGGTTGAAATTAATCATTGGCTTTTCATTTTGAATCAGCCCACTGGTTAAGGATAGTCTTTTGTCAGCCCACTGGTTGAAATTTATCGTTCATCTTGTTAACCCGCTGGTTACAGTCAATCATTTACTTTCCGCTTAGATCAAAGCAACCCACTGGTTGAAAGCAATTTTTTCTTTGTCAATCCGCTGGTTGATAGAGTCAACTCACTAGTTGACAACAAATTTGTTTCAGCTTCATTAATCCACAAGTTAATGTTAGTCACGTCTTGTTTTAAAGTCAACTCAATAGTTGATGACATTTTGTTTACTTCCATCAATCCACTAGTTGATGCATTTCTTCTTTCTTAATTGTTCGAACTCAATCCACTGGTTGAGGACGACATGTCTACTTTTCACCCGTCCACTGGCTGATGATAATTTCTTTTTTGGAATCAACTCACTAGTTGATATTTTATCGATTCTCCGGTTGATGTCAGCTTTCTCTTTTGTTTAGGCTCAACCCACTAGTTGAGAATCAACCCTTCGTTAACCAAACTCAATCCTCTGGTTGAGAACGATTTTTGGCATCATTGCCTTTTCCAGCAAGAGTTCTCATTGGAACTCTTTGACCAATCATTTTATCAATCCCCACAATTTTACTTTCTGTCTTCATATCCCCAGCAAAAATTCACGCATTCATATCATTGCATCGCATAAGAGAGCAAAATTCGGGCATTTTTATATTTAATTACCTTCCGCCAGTGATATCACGAATACTAGAGTCATTCATGCTATCTGGCTAAAGTTAATTAAATAGGGGCATCTGTCATATCCTAATTTTGCCCCGAGTTTTTTTTAATCATTTCTCAGATCATAATCTGAATCATATTTTTTTTACATCATTTACATCCAAAATAAAATAGACTTTCTTATTAATCATTTGCACTTTAAGAGATACTATTTCATTCGTTAGCATATCACATTAGTAATTGAATAGGTTTTGGCATTAAAATCATCTTAATCACATTTGCATCTTTTTTCACCTTTTAAATTCACATTTCTATTTTATTTTTATCTTTTAGATAATTGTTAATTAAACATAATATTTATTAATAATTGAATGTTAAAGTTTGATTATTAATTAAGATTGATATTTAATTAATAATTAAGATTATTGCCATTAAAAAAAACATTTTATTTTCCTTTTTAGAATTGTTTTTTTTGTTTATCATATTTAAAAAGAAAAAAAGTTTTAGTAACGTTTTTTTTATTACGCAAAAATAAAGTAAAAAAAAGTAAATAGATTATAGTGTTACAACAATTACTGTACAAATAAAACAAAAAAAAGGTAACAATTTCTTCTTCAACGCTCCACCAACCTTGTGGTCCACCACCCTGCTACACCAACCTAGAGACCTTGCTCCAATCTGTCCAAAAATTGCACCACAGTAGCCATAGCAAAAACCTGCATCAAAAAGGTGAAAGAACAACACATCATAAATTAGTAAGAAGAAAACTTAGTAGACAAGAATCAATCCCAACCATCTATTCAAATTTATCACCCGCTCATCGTCCCTCTTAAAACCCTAATCTCCTCCCTATATAAAGAGCCATTCATCATCTCATTTGGAAGGCAAGAAGCCAAGATACACATTCATAGGAGAGAGAGATAATCTTCAAAAATTCACTCTCAAAATCTCTGCAAAATACACCTCTCAAACAACCTCACCCTCATTCATTCGGCTCACCCTCAGAATCTATTAAACCTCTCAACAACCACACTCTAAAAACCCGTCTCACAACACAAGTAAAAACTCTGCTCAACCCTCACTTCCATAAACTCCATACATCCATAACCCCACACGCTCAATACCTTCATTTCAACCACGCAGAACCCATACTTTCATAACCATCAAACCCTCACCGACCCTCAACATAAACCAACGATCCTCACAGCAGAACAACCAAAGTCTCTCTCCAAAATCGATTAATAGCAACAAATTCAAGCCTAACAGAATCGCGAAAAAAACACAGAAGTCCACCAAATCAACAACAATAATCGAAGCAGAAGGAGAAGAAGTGTACGAAGAGCAAACACAGAATCAAAGGCATACCTGGTTTTTTTCTTGTTTCTGCTTATTTTATTGTTCAATTTCTTCATTTAATTTTCTCCATGTAAATCATGTAAATCGCAAATGATGGTAAAGATTGGGGGTTTAGGGTTTCATTTGGGATAAGGGTTTTGAAATTCTGGTAAGACAGAACCCAGATGTCATATACGATGTCGTGACATCTGATCTGTCATCAGCTCAGCTGAGGCAGTACATAAAGATCCCTCAATAATGTATTACTTCTAACATCCAGAAGTCTGGAAGTGTTGGGATCACATATCAGTTTAGTTAACATTAACAAATCTGCTTAGCAGAGATTCTGTGTTAGCCCAGTCATTAAATCACACACAGATGTCATGCACGATGTTATGACATTCAAACTGAACTTACAAATAAACAGTGCAGAAACATAAACAACACATCAGAATTGTTCACCCAGTTCGGTTCAATCAACCTACTCTGGGGGCATACCAAGCCAGGGATGAAGTCCACTATTAGCAGTATCAATTCAGAGCTAAACTCCCAGTTTACAACTCCTCACTTAATCACTACCCAATGACCCCTCTACCTAGGTTCTCCCTAGATATGGAATATCTCCATTCCACTCCCAATCATAGCAATGATGTCTAGCAATCAGCAACTCAGCCATTGCATCGACAGCTTAATCACCAACAATTTAAATATACATAATGGAGTAGTTTCAAGAACACAATCTTCACTCATTGCTTCACAGCTTCTGAGTGAATAAAGTAGACCTCTTACCTACAGGCTTCGAGGCACAAATCAGTGACCATCCCACAACCTGGGTGGTTCACTTAAACAACAAACCCTAATGACTACATTATATTCGTCAGGTTTACAAGCTACAAAGATTCCTATTTATAACCTGATCCTAGCACGGGTTTGGGCTTAAAATCGCAGCACTCCTTGCTGTTACATATCAGCAGCTTTCTTCTGCTATAAACAAGGCCTTTCAATCATATGTTACCTAATTTATCTCCTAAATTAGTAACTGCTGAAACTTCAATCTTAGATTTGATTCTTCAATATTCTGACTTGATTCTTTGACCTTTAAAACTACGCCACATAGGATTACATAATATTCTGTATCTTTTAAAATCAAAACTGAATCTTCCTTCGTCAGTCCTGCAGGCGCGATGTCATGGCTAATGTCATGACATTCCTTGTAACATCTTGTTTCAGTACCTGTTTTGTTCTTTTTAATATTTGCAAGAGTACAATACATTACATTCAGCTGCTATTATGTTTTAGCCAAGCATGGATGCCAATAAGACAATAATACAGAACAGAGCATTAACAATGCATTAACAATCTCCCCCTTTGTCTTATTGTGGCTAAAACTAAACATAAAAATACAAATTAAATATACATAATTAACTCCAAGAGCAGCTGGTTCAACTTTTAGGATACCTGGGCTGAACCACATCATAACATCTTCAGTCTGCTTCTACTTCTGTCTTCAAATCTTCCTTTGTTTCTTTTGACAGTAGCAAAATCAGCATCAGCCTCTCTCCCCCTTTTTAGCCATAATATGACAAAGATGTATACGATGTCATAATATGCAATGGAAGAACCTGTAACTCCCCCTGCACATGAGGAAGAAGATACGAGAACCAATTCTTGCCACTGTAGTTCTTCAAGAACTAGCCCTTGTAACTCAGAACACAAATCACAATTGTGTTCATAACTCAGATCACAAATCACAACTAAAATGTCTCCCTTCTTGAAGACTGAACAAGAAGGTGCATGCTCATTGTTATTGCTGTAACACCATTTGTAGAGATTCATGATTTCCCCACCCTGTGTTATTCTGAGCAGAGTTTGGTAGAGGAACCCATCGCAATACCAAATCTGGACGCACCCAACACAAACACACACGAAACACATCTTTGAGAGATTTGATATCTGAAGCCTGCTGCGAAGATGCTATTTTATAGCCACTGGAGAATCATAGGAAGTAACGATAGTCTTTGGTCTTGTTCAACAGTCAACCTATTAATTAGGAAACAGTTCTAAAAGCAATTACTCTTTCCAAAGCAGTTTTTTCCTTGTTTGACTCTGCAGAATCAATGTCTTTAACTATGTCATGACATCCTGTCAGACATTGTCCCTCTTTCACCCCTCAAGCACATAGCTTAAGATTCTTTAAGAGATGTTGACAAAGCATCCTATGAACCACGTAATAGACCTCCTACTCCTTTACTGACTCATTAGTCATAGACTTCTGTTGTTCTTATCACCTTGAGACTGTATACTGCAACTGTAAAGAGCCTTCCAACACTTGTTGACATGCAGCCACTAGAACAGTTCAAGATTTGTGGATACCAGACGCACATGGTTAGATTCAGCCATTCCCAGAAAACCTGACTGTAATGATACATTTTGTTAAATAAGCCTTTTCATAAGAAACTTCCTCTAACTAAGTTGAAAAAGCTTCTGCTGACTTGGACCACCTTCATTATGATGATAGAGTAAAAAGGCCAAGATAATTTTCTAGAATTATATCTTGAACTAAGAAGACACTCCCCCTATCTGAGATAATTTGTGCTTCATACAGGAAAACTTGTAATGATGAATGGAAAATACAAGACGCATCTTCATATCTTCAAGAGCGCACCCTCTGCCTAACTAACTAGCTGACACACTTCACTATTACAAAGTAACTCCTTTACAAAAGATACTCACATCAGAATTTAGATGTTATAACATCTTGTATATCATTAAGATACAGTTGAATCAGTTCAGTACATTCAACTAACTCCACTTCTCATTCTTCAACAGATTCAAGTCTACCACCTTATCTCCACCTGAAATAATCAACAAATAACCCTTTGACACTTGATGCTTTCATAGAAAGGTTGCCACAAACTCAACATAAAGAACTGCCACTTCTTCCACTTGTTGATCATAACCCTACCAAGTTGCACTCTGATCATGGTCTGCCAAGATAATTTGAAATCCTCCTTGATATGATGTTTCTCATAATGATTAACGTACTCTCCAATTAGAAATAGAAGAATCCTTTTTATCCACAACTATGTTGATCATCTCACCAAACTTCTGTCTTCATAGTCATACTCACTACTGAAGTCTTCATCATGAAAGTAAACACGAATTGCCAGAACATGTTACCATCACCAAGATCAGAATCTGCTCATTCTAATCCACATTAAGTTAGAACGGTCACTTCAGACTTAATGTTGCTTCTTCATCCTTCACATGCTAGATTCTAGATAGTTTTCCAAACCAACAGGATATAGTGATGTTGTGACATCACGCAAGACATTAGTTTATCAGACTTGAAATCTCATCAATATCTCTGAGTGTTCCACCACCTACACTGATTGATGTCTTGTCATACTTCATACTCCTCCTTGAAAATAGAAGAAAATTCTAAATAGCTCTTGAACATGTCTTCAACAGATAGATCTGAACCTAGTCTTTCCTGGTGTCTTCAAGTGTTGTGATGTAACATACAAAACAAAGCATCACATGCATCTTCTTCTTCTTGAATCAACTCACCAACCAACCATTGCCTTTCTTAATGCTTAATTGAAGATAACACTGAACTATAGTTGATGCATAGTTCAAATCAGACCATGGACACTCCATACACATACTTAGCTCCCCACAGAGTATATGAATCTGTATTCAGGTTGTACATCCAATAAGTACAAGTCTCCCGTCAAGGAACCTATTAGTCACTTAGATAGAATTTGCTGCTCACACCAGGTCCTTCTAAATGATCTCTTCTTCATACATGAAGGCATTCTTCTTGACAATGATGTTACAACATCTGTTATGACATCATTCATTTAGACTCTTTGGATTTTTCATTCAACATCTCCTGTATGACATTTGGGGAAAGACAAAGAAAGCTCTACCAACACCATCAACTCAGCTACACATCAGTCATGATTAAGGAATAATATATGCCATTTCTCAATAAACTTTTCTTCAGACTTCTCTTCTGAATTTGAGATAATGGATGCCACAATCTGTACCCCATGAAGAGATTCGCTCAACAAGGTTTCTGGAACAGATTCTCTTATGACATAACTCCTGAAAATACTTCATATTCCACACAGTAATCTGAATCCCTTGAATCATCATACAATATTCAAAACCATACTTCACTATGCACGATACACAGTATTCAGTTTTCACCACTAACTGTTCTATGGTTAAGAAAACAATCCACACATCTGGTTCTTCTGATCAAAAGATCATACCAGATACAAGCTCATCTTTGGATTTTCATAGAGGTCTTGACAAGTAAACCTGAATGAATCCTTTCACTTGCACTGAGCTCTTCCTCCAACTCCCATAAGCTTATGCCTGAGATAAACTAACATTTGGGATGGAAGGTTCAATTGATTGTATTCTGACCAATCAACACAAAAAGCAGATGTCTCCTCTTCCAGATCAGGAGTAGGTTCCAAGCAAATGTACTCACACTACATAAGTTTAGCACCAGAACATCTGTTCTTCAACTGGTAGCTGCGTACCAGTATGCCATCAGTTCCTTCTTTTTGGAACACACAATTCTTGACAATTTTGAAGATCATCAAACAACTTTGCAGATGAATATGAGGAGCACTGATCATTTGAACCTCTTCAACCTCAATAACCATGCCTTTATGAGAGGACTTGAGAAAAGATCTCAAGTATCTTTGACACTTGTACTATAGTTGAAAACAATCTGCTACAAATTCTGTCGAAAACCATATAACCCTAGAGATCTTCTTTCAAGGATAGGATTATGCATCAGATGCTATGCAGCAGAAAATAGCCATATATCAACAGAGATTACACAATGCTTACTCCCAGAACCAGTTGTAAGCATGACATCCAAGACTTGCAGCTGAACAATCCAAAAATGCTTGCTTCTTCTTCAAGCAACACAACAAGACCTAACCAATATTCTGACCAGAAAGAAACAGATAAGCACGAAGAGTATCTTATCAAATTCTTCACTCCCGCATGAATCATTTGGATGTCAGTAACACCATCTTCCCTTGCCAAGAGAATACACCTGTTATGGTCAGTTTGGTCCAGTCTTCCACACATAGGTCCATCCTCCACTTCTAGGGACCATTCAAAATGAACATGAATGTTCAAACAATCAACTACCTCCAACAACCAGAAAGTATCTCCCATGGATCTCATCCAGAAACAGACAGGATGCCTGCTCTGATACCAATTGAAATTCTGGTAAGACAGAACCCAGATGTCATATACGATGTCGTGACATCTGATCTGTCATCAGCTCAGCTGAGGCAGTACATACAGATCCCTCAATAATTTATTACTTCTAACATCCAGAAGTCTGGAAGTGTTGGGATCACATATCAGTTTAGTTAACATTAACAAATCTGCTTAGCAGAGATTCTGTGTTAGCCCAGTCATTAAATCACACACAGATGTCATGCACGATGTTATGACATTCAAACTGAACTTACAAATAAACAGTGCAGAAACATAAACAACACATCAGAATTGTTCACCCAGTTCGGTTCAATCAACCTACTCTGGGGGCATACCAAGCCAGGGATGAAGTCCACTATTAGCAGTATCAATTCAGAGCTAAACTCCCAGTTTACAACTCCTCACTTAATCACTACCCAATGACCCCTCTACCTAGGTTCTCCCTAGATATGGAATATCTCCATTCCACTTCCAATCATAGCAATGATGTCTAGCAATCAGCAACTCAGCCATTGCATCGACAGCTTAATCACCAACAATTTAAATATACATAATGGAGTAGTTTCAAGAACACAATCTTCACTCATTGCTTCACAGCTTCTGAGTGAATAAAGTAGACCTCTTACCTACAGGCTTCGAGGCACAAATCAGTGACCATCCCACAACCTGGGTGGTTCACTTAAACAACAAACCCTAATGACTACATTATATTCGTCAGGTTTACAAGCTACAAAGATTCCTATTTATAACCTGATCCTAGCATGGGTTTGGGCTTAAAATCGCAGCACTCCTTGCTGTTACAAATCAGCAGCTTTCTTCTGCTATAAACAAGGCCTTTCAATCATATGTTACCTAATTTATCTCCTAAATTAGTAACTGCTGAAACTTCAATCTTAGATTTGATTCTTCAATATTCTGACTTGATTCTTTGACCTTTAAAACTACGCCACATAGGATTACATAATATTCTGTATCTTTTAAAATCAAAACTGAATCTTCCTTCGTCAGTCCTGCAGGCGCGATGTCATGGCTAATGTCATGACATTCCTTGTAACATCTTGTTTCAGTACCTGTTTTGTTCTTTTTAATATTTGCAAGAGTACAATACATTACATTCAGCTGCTATTATGTTTTAGCCAAGCATGGATGCCAATAAGACAATAATACAGAACAAAGCATTAACAATGCATTAACAGGTTTTATTGCTTTTATTGCTGCTGCTATGCTATTTCGTTGCTATGCTATTTCGTTGTTGTTGTACGCGAGAGCACTGAGAATCATGAGAAGAATGATCGAGATAGGAGCAGAGAGGTGAGATCGAAAGTTTTTGTTGTTGTTTTTTGCGGTACCATGAAAAATGAGAATGAACCGTGAAGAGAACAGAGTGAACACGATGAGAGAGAGAGAGAGATTAACTCTTTTAATTTGTTTTAATTAAGTTTTTATCAAAAATTAAAAAGAGTTATTATTGGTTGAAGTTGCAAAACTAAGAGGCAGACGGCTGCACTTATTAGTCCTAGGATTTTTCTCATAAGCATTTTCGTTTTGGGCCTTAACCCATGCCACCCAATCCGAAAAAATTCTCAACGCTGGCCCGGTTTCAAAAATTTCTGGTGTACACCCCATCTGAGGTCCATTTCCTTTTTTTTTTAAACTTAGTTATTAATTTCTAAAATAAAAAGATTATATTCTAGACTAGATGCACGTTTAGGTTTTTTAACTTAGTTTATTTAAATGTTTAATTAAATGTTTATTTCCTTTCTTTATAATACTTTCAAAAGATCAAAAATATTTTCTTTCTTTAGATGTATGTTTAGGAATTTCATTCAAATAATCTTTGGTCCAATGCCAACTCTTTTCAAATTAATCTCATTTCTCACTTCATATAATTTCAATAAATCTTGGTCAACACCAAGTACCTTTCCCAAACTTCTCTTTCGTTATCAATAACTCTAAAAATGTTTTTAATAATTGAATCGAGTTTAGTATATAATGGATGAATCAAGAAGGGTTTGTACGTACTTGTACAAGTTGTTCTAAAGTATTTAGGCGATGGCCGTTAAGCCTTTGTTTGAATGCTTGGATTCCATTAAGAACTCATTCAAACTCGATTTATCTCCCTTTTACCAAACATTAAAAATAATTTTGACTCATCAAATCGTTCTTTTCCTCGCCCAAGTGCGAATCCCTTTCATCGCCCAAGTGCGAATATTTTCATAACAAACCTTGGTCAATACCAAGTTCCTTTTTCCAATCAAAACTCTTTTTACAATCAAAACGAGTTTAGTCTACAATGGTTGAATTTAGAAGGGTTTGTACGTACTTGTACAAGTTGTTCTAAAGCATTTGTGCGATGGCCGTTAAGCCTTTGTTTGAATGCCCGTATCCCATTAAAGACTTCTCAAAACTCGAGTCGTTTCAATCTCTTTCACCACCCAAGAGGGGTTTGTACGTACTTGTACAAGTTGCTCTTTCAAGCATTTAGGCGATGGTCGTTAAGCCTTTGTTTGAATGCTTGTATCCCATTAAAGACTTCATCAAGCTCAACTTAGCAAATGCTCTTTCAAGTATTTTAGGCGATGGCCGTTAAGCCATTGTTTGAATGCTTGAATTCCACTTTTTCATAAAACAATTCAAAACTCATCTTTTCTTTGCCCAAGTGCAAATCTCGCCCAAGTGCGAACCACATTCAAAAACTCGTCTTTTTCGCCCAAGTGCGATTAGACCCATCAAAATCAACCAACAAATTCGTAGTTCCTTCGAACTACAATCGCTCTGATTCTTCCATTGAAGATATGTAGGCACAAGACTCAAATGTCTTGGCGAGCACACTAATAAAAAACCTAATTTCATAGTCCTGAACTACGATTGCTCTGACTTTCCCATTGCACTAGGGAATACGTAGGCACAAGATACAAATGTCTTGGCGAGCACAATAATAAAAAACCTTTTTTTTGTTCCTCTCTTTTTTCTAACTTAATAAAGAACGGAAGTAAATATCACGCTAACAACCTATCACAAGACTAACTAAATGGGTCCCATCGAGTACGATGGAGGTGATGGGTGCTAATACCTTCCATTTGCTTAACCGACTCCTGAACCCTAATTTGGTTGCGATGACCATCTTATCCTTTTTTCTGTCTTTTTGGGTTTTATCGATATTTCCCCATTCCTTTTGGAATAAATAAAATTTATATGATCTT
Organism: Vicia villosa; assembly: GCF_029867415.1. Taxonomy (NCBI): domain Eukaryota; kingdom Viridiplantae; phylum Streptophyta; class Magnoliopsida; order Fabales; family Fabaceae; genus Vicia; species Vicia villosa. Next base: position 72,350,417 of record NC_081184.1, on the reverse strand, counting down.
ACATTTTAATTCAGTTTACGATTTGAGTAACAAGCTTTATTGATTATGGTTGTTTCGATTTTGCATGTGGTTGGTGTTCCTGTACATTTTCGAAACTCTTTTTAGGCTTATATCTTATCTCTATTGTGACAGGAAAAATCTCAGTTATACATTTCCAGTTTTGCGTTTTGATTTGTAGAGAGAAAGATTAAGATGAACACAACTTTTTGAAGATCCTGCAGTTGATTTTACTCTTGCAAAGCTACTTAACACACATAATCTTGCTTCTTAGGTAGAGTTTACGATCTTGCTACTTAACACAAATTGATTGAAAAAATGTTTTAAATCGAAAAATGTTTAGAATGATGAAAATAAAAAACTTATTTTTTGCCCTCATTCATTCATCACTGAACATGTAAGCTACTGTATAAAATTATATTAATATTGCAACTGACATATTGTAGAAATTTTATTTTCCTTTAAATCAGTGACAGGAATGAGCTGGAATTTCAAGAGATTTTGGGAAGAGTTTATGGCAGATCTTCTGATAATTGACAAATCAAATAAATCAGGGTGGATACCTTCCTCATCAATTGTTTATTTAGAATTGATATCTTATGTAAAAGCTATTCATGACTCCTTCATTTGGTAAGGGAGTATGTATGGTCATTACACCATTGTTAATATCTTCTCAATAATTAATCTACATTTATTTATTAGATTCCAATTCGTTTGTGTATTTTTTAAAGAATGTCTATATAATTGTGTGATGCAACTAATAGAAAGAAATTTGTGCTTTTTAAGTATGTAGTAGTGTTTTTTTGGACAATAATTTATTTAATGGGAAATATTTTATTCGTATTTATGATCTGTTTACTAATATTATTTAATAAGAAAATATATAGTGTATTTGTTCAAGAAAGAATTGACTGATTATCTTCCAATATAAAGTCTACGAGATGTTTATAAACTTTTTTGAACCAATTCTTCTCAATTTTGAAGGTATTATAATATATATGTTAGTTAACAACAACAACAAATATATCTATTAGCTTTTAATTAATTATATTAAATATTTATATTTAATTTAAACTATTTTTTTGATAATCTTTAATTATAAAATTAAATTTATTTTTAATAATATAACTTATGATTTGTTTAAATAAAGATGAAAAGTATCTCATAATTATTCTATTTTTTAAATATATTTAATATCTATCTATCATATATCTATCTATTAAATGATATATCTCTTGAAATCCCCACTAAACCCTTATTAATCTATGCTTAATTAAGTTGAAAAAAGTTGTTTTAATCTATTACGATAAAAAAAATTGTAGTTTAATTATTTTTTTAAACAATTTTAATTGTTAAAATATCTTGATTTATATTTCATATTCATTTGTTTTGTTTTACTGATAATAAAAAGTTTACTCCTACAAACTTTAATAAGTTATTTTATAAGCGGTTTGTTAGTAAAAAAAGCATTTAAATTAATGTAATGAATAAAAAAATCTAAAGGGAAACAAATATTTGAAGTTGAACATTTTTTTTTCTTTCAAATTTTCAAATGCTATATTAAAGTACATTCTTAAACTTTCTTTTTTTTTTCCTTCAAATTTTCATGTGAAGCATTAATAACAATAATTATTTTCTTTTTATTTTCAATTTTCTATAAGAAGAATTATCATACACTCTTTCCTTTCTTTTCTTTTTCAATTTTTCATATTTTATATATATATATATATATATATATATATATATATATATATATATATATATATATATATATATATATATATATATATATATATTACGAGGAGGGTTATATTTACTCCATGAGTAAGTTATTATAACTTACTCCAAATCTAGACCATTGATTCTTTTCAATCTAGTGGTTAAAAACAATAAGTAATTAAATGTGGAGAGAGAAAATTATTTCTTATTATTTTTAATCATTAGATTGATAATAATCAATGGTCTAGATTTGGAGTAAGTTATAATAATTTACTCCTGGAGTAAATATAACCCTCCTCATTAAAATAAATATTAAAGATCATAGAAAGAGAAACCAATCCATTCCATTAAAATCAACAAATCAAGATTTAATGGTCGTGATTCATTATTCTCATTTCTCATAATAACCAAGTGTTCTCACTTGAGTCGTCCCCTATATATATATATATATATATATATATATATATATATATATATATATATATATATATATTTCTACTAAAACTAGTTTAAAATTTGATCATTTTAAGTATAAATTTTAACTTCTATTTTTAAATACGTATAAAAATATTAAAAAATAATATATAATTCGAAATATTACCATATATATATATATATATATATATATATATATATATATATATATATATATATATATATATATATATATATATATATATATATATATATATATATATATATATATATATATATATATATATATATATATATATATGAAACATCTCTACTAAAACTAGTTTAAAATTTGATCATTTTAAGTATAAATTTTAACTTCTATTTTTAAATACGTATAAAAATATTAAAAAATAATATATAATTCGAAATATTACCATATATATATATATATATATATATATATATATATACATATATATATATATATATATATGTATATATATATATATATATATATATATATATATATATATATATATATATATATATATATATATATATATATATATATATATATATATATATATATATATATATATATATATATATATATATATATATATATATATATGAAACATCTCTACTGAGAATAGTTTAAAATTTGATCATTTTAAATTTAAATTTTAACTTCTATTTTTAAATATGTATAAAAATATTAATAACTAATATATAATTCGAAATATTATCTATTCTATTTTTAAATATGTATAAAAATATTAAAAATTATTTATTTTAAAATGGAAAAAATGTACTACCATTAAAACTTTATTAATGTTATTAATATTATAGCATTTTTTAAAAATAATAAATGTAAATTACCATATTTATGAATAGTCTGCTTACTTTTCAATGCAAATTCAAATAATTAATAATATAATAAATTTTAATTTTAATTTTTAATTTTTTAGATCTTAAATGCAATTAAAAGATAACAACTATAATAAAGGTTAAATTATCTTCTTTTTTTTATATGACTCCAAAATTTTTTTTTTTTTGGAGAATAAGCATTACTTTATTACCAAAAAACCATTAAGTACAACCGACCCAAAGGGTCTAGGTAAGATAAGTCTAATCAAGTATACATACTAACATGTATGCTTAATTTTCTATACATACTAGATCTAGTTGTAACATTATAAAGAATTTTGTCAACTATTCTCATATCTTGATTTCTACCATTGAATATCCTATCATTTCTTTCATGCCAAATCTCGTACACAGTTTCCGCAAAAGCTAGCTTCAAAATCATTCTTTGTACCCCTTTTGGCTTCGTTTCTTTGGTAATCCACTGCACCTCTTGATCCCAAGCAAGTGGTTGATGCTGCACCTTAAGTTTTCGAAGGATTTGCTGCCATATATCTTTGGTTTAGCTATAGCCAAAGAAAAGATGTTGTATGTTTTCACTGTTATCATAGTAGCAGCATTTGAGGTCCACATTAATACCAAATCTAGTAATCTCTCTTTTGTGGGCAATCTTTTCATAAGCACCATCCATAACGTGAAACACGCCCGTGGTCTAGCATGGTTATCAACCAAGATCTTCTTCCACCTAACATGTTCCATATCACCATTCAGATCTTTGTACATAGCTCCAGTTTTATAATGGCCGGTAGTTACAACTTCGATCCAATGCTTACTTGTACTCAAAGTTTCCTTGTGTTTCATAATTTTCTTTAAAATCCAAGAACTATTTGTTGTGGTCTGCCACTGTAAAAAATCTTCACCTTTGAAATAGAAAGTATCAAGCCATCGAATCCAAAGTCGGTCAGCTTTCATGTGTATATTCCGTAGTAACTTTTCCATTGTTGTTGTGTTCCACTTCAACAAATCTGTGATGTGCAGGCCCCCCGCAACATTGGGCTTGCAAATATTCTCCCACGCCACCGGACTTTTTCTACTAATACCCTCCTTTCCATTCCACAAGTAGCTCCAGCAAAGTGATTATACATGATGAATGATCTTTTGAGGCAAGAGCAACACCTGCATCCAAAAAGCAGAAATAGAGAACATCACACTTTTAATAAGCTGGCATCTCCCAGCATAACTCAAGAGCCTAGCTGACCAGTGATTAATCCGTGCATTGATCTTTTCAATTAACGGGTAGCATTGTTGGATGGTAAGCTTTCTACTAGATAATGGCACACCCAAGTATTTGAACGGGATAACACCTTCTTTGAAACCGGTTGCCAGTAGAATTTCCTCTTTAATCGTTTGGTGGACACCCCTAAAATATATCATATATTTTGCAGGATGAGCTCGCAGCCCCGTTGCTTGAGTGAAATCCTTGAAAATTCTCATCGTAGCATTAACAGATGATGTATCTCCACGCATGAAAACAATAAGGTCATCAGCAAAGCTGATGTTTGTAATATGCAGCTTCTTACACCAGGGATGGAATTTGAATCCGAAATCTGTTGTAGCTTGGTCAAACTCCTATGAAGATATTTTATAACTAAAACAAAGAGCATAAGAGAGATTGGATCTCCTTGTCTCAGCCCTCGTTTAGTCTTAAGCAGCTCCGAAACATTGCCATTGATAAAGTACCTGTAAGACACAGTACATGCACAAAGCATAATCCAGTCAATGAATTTTCCAAGAAAGTTCAGTTCTCTAAGAATGGTGTTTAGTGCTACCCATTCAACTGTATCATATGCTTTTTGGATGTCCATTTGAATAGCACATTGAGAGGAGATATGTTTACGGCTATAACCTCTCAACAATTCGTATGCCATGAGTATATTATCATGTATAACCCTCCCAGGTAAGAAAGCTAACTGGCTGACATCAATCACCTCATTTATCACTTTGCTCAGCCTGGTTGTCAAAAATTTGGATATGACTTTGTACACTGTGCTACAACAAGCGATGGGTCGAAGATCCTTCATACACTTTGCATCTGTGTTTTTAGGTATAAGAGTCACCACTACACAATTCACAGCAGGGTACATATTTTGATGCTCAAAGAAATCTTGTATTGCTGCCAAAAAATCATTCCTCACAATAGTCCATGTTTGTTTGAAAAAATTGGAATTGTATCCATCAAGTCTAGGAGTCTTTGTATCCCCAATGTGTAACATCCCAATTTTATTAGATGTTCATTTAATTGGCTTATTAATTGTTTTTATTAATTATATATGTTCTATTTAATTATTATGTGGTATAATAATTAATGTAGTATTTAATGATATGTGTATCTGTGTTAGTTGATCAATAGAGTTATTAGTGAAATAATAAGTTGTTGGGCCTAATTAGTAAAAAGTGTTGGGTAAATATTTGGGTTAAGCCCAAATTAGAGGGAGAGATAGTGAGAGAGTTAGGTCATTTGTCATAATTTTGTAAAAGAGAGAAAAATAGAAAGAAGAGAAAGATAGAGAAAAAGAAGAAGAACATAAAAGAGAGAAGAGGGGTTGTAGAATCATCAAGAGGGTGGACTAAGAGATAAGGTAAGGGTTTGAATCCAATTTATTTTAGGATCTATGATAGGATAAATGTTGTTGTTGTAGGTTTTTTTTATCTTCATCTTTGCAATTTCATTAAAATATAGAAAAGTTAGGGTTTATACTAATTTCTATGGATTTGTGTGTTTAAATATAATTTTGATGAATGTTATGATGCAATAATGACTAATACTTGTTGTAATTGCTGTTTATTTATGACTGGAAGTGATTTTGAGGAGTGGGTATGTGACTTGCGCATTTCTGAATTTCAGGTTTTTCGGCAAAACCGTGTGTCTGCTAAACGGAGGTGGTCCCGCTAAGCGGAGTTGCAAAAGAGGCCGCTACTGGCTTTTCCGCTGGGAGGCCGCTGGAGGGCCGCTGAGCGGACCCTACTGTCAAACATATTTTCAAAACTTCAAAATGTCAAATTTTTTGATCCGTAACTCCTTTTTGCGTGCCGTTTGAAGCATACTGAAGCTTAAATAATTGTCTACATGATAGAGTAGGATTGGTTGGAAATTGTTTAATTTAATTATGATGTTAATTGGGAATAACATTTAATTATATGTGTATGTTATGGATGAATTGTGCATGACCAATGTTCATGGATGCATTATGTGATATGATAACCGTGAATTATGTGATTGATTGCTAAATGCTAATTGATGTTTGATATTGGTGGAATGTCATGTTGTGTAATGTTGTTCAAAGTTGGAAAGATGTGATTGTGTAGTTTAAGAGATAGAGAGATCGTCTTAAATGCATGAGTCTTATTTTGTTGCACACATACACAAGCATGAGTCTTTGAAAGTGGCAATAATGGGTAATCTCGTGAAGGTTATTTACTTGTCCCAAACCTAATGAGTATGGGGTTTGAAAGCTTAACGATTATGGGGCTTTGAGGTGGTTATCTAGTCTAGAGAGAAAGACAATCGGCATGACCGAAAATGATAACGGAGGGATCCACATGCATATCGCATAGAGTCACACTTGAGTCGCACGTGTCAGTGTGAAATGTTATTATGTGTGATTATGTGATATGAATGTGTGAATGTGAATTGTGATTGATATGCATATATGTGGAATGATGATACCTTGGATTGTGATTCATAATTATGTTGTGATAATTGGCTTAGTTATTTGGTATGATTACTTGAAGCTTGGAATCTTATTGAATGAGTTAAACATGTTGACTTTTGGAAATGAAGTGTATAAATGCATGTTTTGCGAAGAGTGAGAAATTGTGAATTGTATGCTTGTTTATGTCGCATTTTCCATTATCATATTTTCTGATTATGATTTGAATTTGCACCCTTCTGTTTGAATGTTATCCTTGGTTGGTAACGTGCAGGTTCAAACGAGTAGTTGCTTGTTCGTGGCTTAGCCGAAGAACTTCGAGTTTTGTTGTTTGATTAGGTAGCGAGTCATATGCTCTGATCATGTAACACTTGGGGGTTTTTCTTAGACTTATGTTCATGTTTGAATATTTCTATTTCCTATGTTTTGTTGAATATTGGATGCATATGATAACATTTGGATATGTTGATTTAAAGGCCGTTATAGCCTAGAATTGTGATTTTCAAGTAACAAAAATATTGATGTTATTTGAATTTGGTAGATGAATATAGTATGAGATATATTCATTGAAATCTTTAATAGCAATTCAAATTGTTTTTCGCAAGCGTTTATGCATAATGTACGAGAACATGAGATTACATTTGTGTTACAATATGATCTTTATGTATTATGGATGTTGTATGTATGTTATTTTAGGATTTTCATTTTGTGAAAATCAACATGTGGCGCCCTTTTTCCTTTATGCATGCTTACTCTATTTAATTGTATGATATATTTGGGGTTATAAAAGGGGTGTTATATTAGTGGTATCAGAGCATGGTCGACCAGTTGGTCAATAGTCGTTAATGTCTTTATTCCTGTTGTATTAGATTTGTGTATCTGACACGATCGATACTGTTTTGTTTGCTTTGGTTGTTGGTTATCGTAGGACAATGGTTGCTGGGAGGAATGATGATGCCATTGCTGATGCATTGAGGATGTTGGTTGGATCTCTTGGTCAAATTCCTCAAGCGAATGCTGGAAATCGGAATGGTGATGATGATGAGTATCGTGCTTTGGGGAAGTTCCAAAGGAACAATCCTCCTATCTTTGAGGGAGAGCATGAACCGGATAAAGCTCAAGCTTGGTTGAAGGCGATTGAAAAGATTTTTCAGGTCATGAATTGCACCGATGCTCAGAGAGTGTAGTTTGGTACTCACATGCTGGAAAAGGAAGCTGAGGATTGGTGGGGCAATATGGCTCAGAGGTTTGATGAGGAAGGTATTCAGGTTACTTGGGATCTTTTCCGCGGTGCATTTTTGGAAAACTATTTTCCGTAAGATTGCCGTGGAAAGAAAGAGGTGGAATTCCTTGAGTTGAAGCAAGGAAATGGTACCGTGGCGGAGTATTCTGCTAGATTTCAAGAGCTTATCAAGTATTGTCCTCACTACATTACTATGAATGCGGAAAGATCTAAGTGTTTGAAGTTTGTGAATGGTTTGAGACCTGATATCAAGAAGGCGATTGGTTACCAACAGATTACCCGTTTCTCTGAGTTGATCAATAAGAGTCGGATTTATGATAAGAATAGTAGGGAGAGTGCTTCTCACTACAAGGCTATGAATGAGAAGAAAGGTATATATCGTAGAAAACCATACGATAATAAGAAGCAAGCTGGTTTTGGCGGAAAGCCAAGTGGGGGAGGATCTAGTGCTCCGATCAAGTGCTTCAAATGTAGTGTTGAGGGACATCGTTCTGTTAATTGTTCCAAAGGTGAAGTGACATGTTTCAAGTGTGGCAAGAGTGGTCACAAGGCAAACGAGTGTAGAGGTGGTTCGAAAGTGACTTGTTACAATTGTGGAGAGCAAGGTCATATTAGTACCAAATGTGATAAGCCAAAGAAGGAACAAGTGAAAGGGGAAGTGTTTGCACTGTCTGGTGCGGAGGCTTTTAACGATGATAGGCTAATCCAAGGCACGTGCTTTATTAATGGTACACCTTTGATTGCTATTATTGATATCGGTGCGACACATTCTTTCATTTCTTTGGATTGTGCTAAGAGATTAAATCTTGCGTTATCTCGCATGCGTAGAAGTATGGTTATTGATACACCTACTATGTGTTCTGTTTCTACTTCTTATGTGTGTTTGAATTGTCCTTTGAGTATCTTTGGTAGAGATTTTGGTATTGATTTAGTTTGTCTTCTGTTAGAGCAACTTGATGTGATTTTGGGTATGAATTGGTTGGAGTTTAATCGTGTGTATATCAACTGTTTTGATAAGACAGTTATTTTTCCTAGAATTGGTGTTAAGGAAGATTTGTTTCTGTCTCAAAGCAAGTTGATGAATCTGTTTAAGATGGGGCTGAATTGTTTATGTTATTGGCAACCTTAGATGTGCAAGAGAAGAGAACCATTGAGGAATTGCCAATAGTCTGTGATTTTGCGGAGGTATTCCCTGAAGATGTAAATGATTTACCGCCGGAACGTGAAGTTGAGTTTTCGATTGATTTAGTTCCTGGAACTAGTCCTGTATCGATGGCTCCGTATAGGATGTCTGCTTCTGAATTGAAAGAATTGAAGAATCAACTTGAGGATTTGCTTGAGAAGAAGTTTATTCATCCTAGTGTATCGCCATGGAGTGAACCTGTTTTGTTGGTTAAGAAGAAGGAAGGTTCTATAAGGCTTTGTGTCGATTATAGACAATTGAGCAAAGTGACGATCAAGAACAAGTATCCATTTCCGATGATTGATGATTTGATGGATCAGTTGGTTGGAGCTTGTGTGTTTAGCAAGATTGATTTGAGGTCTGGGTATCATCAGATTCGTGTGAAAGCGGAGGATATTCAGAAAACTGCTTTTAGAACGAGGTATGATCATTATGAGTATTCTGTTATGCCGTTTGGTGTGACTAATGCACCTGGTGTATTCATGGAGTATATGAATAGGATTTTTCATGATTATCTGGATAAGTTTGTGGTTGTGTTCATTGATGATATTTTGATTTATTCTAAGAGTGAAGATGTAACACCCCACACATATTTGTCTAGAATAATATGCATAAAGTATTATATATGGTTCATAAGACAACAGATACATAATGTTTTGCAGCGGAAAGTAGAAGTGTACGAATACAAAAGCCGAATGTATCATGGCCAAAAATACAAGTACATCATAATAGTACATGTCCAAATTACATAAACTAGCAAGCACGACAAGAACTAAAAGAAACATCCAAGCATCGCCAAGAGATCTAATCCATCTTTCCCTTACCGCGATCTTGTCTCGAACCGCCTGAAAAAAATATAATTGGAATGGGATGAGATTACTAAATCTCAGTGAGTCCGCCTATCCTACTAGTCCACTCGGATCTAAAGGGAACATACTAAAAATGAACGAATCCACCATTGATTCGGGGTTATTCTTACTTCCGGTACAAATACAAAGCAAAATAATCAATTCATCCGCCATTGGATGAATAATGAAAATATACAATTATATAAGCAACCAAGTATGCAAAACCCGCATCCATATACGGGGAATCCAGAAACGCGTTAATGCCTCGACTAGGTTATAAAAACACACCCTCGATGAATCACGCCCATGCCTATTGTCAAGAGACTTGTACAAGCACACCGCAAGATGATTAGATGGGTTCGCACAAGCCTAAACGGCCGCGAGATGACCTTAGCCTAATTGGCGTCATTGTCCCATTAACCATCTTCACGCACATGTGTTAACACCGAGTACAATACGCCATATTGACACATGGGTCCATCGGGCGAAAGCCTAGTGATGTAGCCTACATGGCACCACTAGAGATGGTTTACCTGTCATGCGTAGGCCTACTTGGCCGCATAACGCCACCATACCGAGCACGCAAGTGTGTTAACGCCAAGTGGGAAATGCCTCAAGACCCTCACAAGCACACTGCAACGGTAGCTCAGGTGTGAGCCCAAGATCACAAGATCGGGGCTGTCCCATTGGTCACAAAGCCCGGGATGTAACGCAACCTAGCCCCCGGCCCGTTTCGATTCAAGCATACACACACATCAATCTCCAAATCACACAAGCACACAAAATCCCAATTGTTTAACCGAAACAATGGGCGTCAACAATATATTCATGTCTCATCGCAATATGGCAATCACATTTAAACATAATGTAGCAAATAAGTGCAATTAGATTAATCCACTCTAATCATGCATAATTCACATATTAAAGTTAGCACATCCATGATCATATATGACATTAGCATGTTCAAATACCAAATTAAACAAGACTCACACGGCTAAAGAGACACTCGGTTCCCTATACGGAACGGAACTGTTCTCGGGGGAAATAGTCACACACAATTTCACTCGACGAGACACACTAAGTGGGTTCAAGTATGATTAAATCGAATATTCTGTTTTGGGGACCAATTCTATTAGAAAGTACACGTCTCTAGCTTTCCAACGATATAAAGTTTGCGCAATTCCGATACCCGAGCCAAAAGTTATGAATTTCTAAAGTTTGCTGAATTTTTCCCTTTTAACCCAGTGTAACGGGTTACGCCAAATCCGTAACCGGTTACGGGCACGAAAAATAGCCCAGAATTGCATTTTCAGCAGCGTAACCGGTTACACCAACACCCGTAACCGGTTACACTGTACCAGAATCATTTTTCTGCATTTTAAGGGTTCTATAACAGTCCCAAATGCTCTATAATGAATCCCCTGCATCCTACATATAGTTCTAACGAATTTCTAACATATAATATAATCAGAACCACCAGCATGCAAGAATTAACATGAAAATTAGCATATTTAGCATCACATGTTTATCAATTATCTCACAAACCCTAAGCCCCAATCATAACCCTCACATGCAACCCCAAAGCATCTAACTAAGGACTCACCTTAGGAGTTGAAGAAGATGATGATGATGCTGAAAGCAAGATGGAGATGATGATGGAAGCAAGGTTTTGGGACAGAATCCGCTGCATGCAAGTGAGCTTGGACCAAGTGTTGGAACTTTCTCCTCTTCCTCTCCCTTTCCACGTTTTGTCTCTTCTTCCTCTACTAAACAAAATTCTGGTTTTTGGAAAGAAGAGAATGATCAACCAAACATGTCCCAAGTTATATTTAAGGGTGAAAATACCATTATGCCCCTCCTATTGCCACTAATAGGTTTAGTTAACCCCATAAACCAATTAGTAGAAATATATATCATATTCATCCATCTTATTTTATACTAATTACATTAGTAATAATAACGATCGAATAAATATAATACCGGGTATTACATTCTCCCCCCCTTAAATAGAATTCGTCCTCGAATTCGAAAACTTACCAAAACAAGTGAGGATAGGATTCCCGCATCTCTGACTCAAGCTCCCACGTAGCTTCCTCAGGACGCGTCTCATCCCACATCACCTTCACGATAGGTATCTCCTTACTCCGTAGGGACTTGCTAGCACGCTCTAAGATACGGTAAGGTTGAGGGTCGTAGGAAAGATCTGGTTCTACTTCAGCAGAATCCAGAAGAATAGGATGAAAAGTATCGGGCACGAACTTCCGGAGCTGAGATACGTGGAATACGTCATGCAGCCCGGATAGTGAAGGTGGTAATGCCAACTGATAAGCCACCTCACCTACCCGACTCATAATCTGATACGGTCCCACATATCTCGGACTGAGTTTACGCGTCTTGAACGGTCCTCCCAACCTCAATCTTGGAGTAACCTTCAAAAACACATGATCACCAACTTCAAATTCTAACGGTCTCCTCCGCTTGTCCGCATAATTCTTCTGTCGGTCTTGGGCTTTCTTAAGATTATCTTGGATCATCTTAACTTTCTCGGTAGTTTCTTGTATAATCTCCGGTCCAAGAATACTTTTCTCCCCTACTTCGGCCCAACATAGTGGTGATCGACATTTTCTCCCATATAGAGCTTCATAGGGAGCCATACCCAAACTAGCATGGTAACTGTTATTATATGCGAACTCCACTAACGGCAAATGACCCTTCCAACTCCCACCTTCTTCTAAAATACAAGCTCTCAACATATCTTCTATTGTTTGGATTGTCCTCTCCGTCTGTCCACCGGATTGAGGATGGTTAGACGTACTCATATCCAGTCTAGTCCCCAATTCCTTATGAAATATCTTCCAAAATCTCGAAGTGAACTTTGGATCACGATCGGACACTATACTAGATGGCACGCCATGCAACCGTACAATCTCTGCTATGAAAAGCCTCGCGAGATGAATCACCTTATGAGTGGTCTTTACAGGTAAAAAGTGAGCAGACTTAGTCAACCTGTCCACTATTACCCATATAGAATCATGTCCGCCTCGAGTACGAGGTAATCCCACAATGAAATCCATGGAGATAGAATCCCATTTCCACACCGGTATCTCCAGTGGTTGCAACATCCCTCCTGGCCTCTGATGTTCAATCTTAACTTGCTGGCAAACGGAACATCGTGCTACGTACTCCACAATCTCCTTCTTCATTCCCGGCCACCAAAAGTCTTTCTTCAAGTCTTGATACATTTTGGTCGATCCAGGATGAATAGAAAATCTACTCTTGTGTGCTTCATCAAGAATCAAACGCTTCAATTCAGAATCATCCGGTATGCACATTCTCTGCCTAAACAAGATCACTCCATCAGGTGCTCTAGAGAAATCAGACATGCTTATGCTCGCTTGCAATCGTCCATCACGTCCTTGTGATATCCGAATTCTTTCCCGCAGTTCATTCTGGATGCTCAAGTTACTAATCAACACACCATTGGGCGTCCATTCAAACTGGAGGTTAAGATTTCGAAACTTTTCCAATAATCCATACTCTAACATCATCAATTCCGCGACTCTAAATTCCTTCCTACTTAAGGCATCTGCCACTTTGTTAGCCTTTCCTGGATGATACTTCAATTCAAAGTCATAATCTTTAAGATACTCCATCCATCTCCTTTGTCGCATATTCAACTCCTTCTGGTCGAAAAGATATCTTAAGCTTTTATGATCACTGAACATCTCAAAGTGAACACCATATAGGTAATGTCGCCACACTTTGAGTGCAAAAACTATTGCAGCAAGCTCAAGATCGTGGGTCGGGTAATTCTCTTCGTGAGATCTCAACTGCCGAGAGGCATATGCTACCACCTGACCATCTTGCATCAACACTCCGCCTAAACCTTTCTTAGAAGCATCGCAAAACACTTCATATGACCGGTTTGGGTCTGGAATCACTAACACAGGTGCAGTAGTCAACTTCTTCTTAAGTTTCTGGAAACTCTGCTCACACTCGGAATTCCATTCAAAAGCAACCTCCTTTCGCGTAAGCTTTGTCAACGGTAAGGCTAACTTAGCAAACCCCATAATAAATCTCCGGTAATAGCCTGCCAAACCTAAGAAGCTTCTGACTTCAGTCACACTCTTTGGCCCATCCCAATTCACCACCGCTTCCACTTTAGAAGGATCCACTGCCACGCCTCCTCCTGAGATGACGTGACCGAGGAAACTTACTTCGGATAGCCAAAATTCACACTTACTGAACTTGGCATACAATTGCTTCTCTCGAAGAGTAGATAATATAATTCGCAAATGCTCTTCATGATCCTCGGGGGTACGAGAATACACCAGAATATCATCAATGAAAATCACTACAAACTGGTCCAGATATGGTTGAAAGATTCGATTCATGTAATCCATGAAAACTGCCGGAGCATTAGTCACACCGAACGGCATAACTAAAAACTCGTAGTGACCATACCGGGTCCTGAATGCAGTCTTAGGTACATCTGAGCTCTTCACTCGGATTTGATGGTACCCTGACCTAAGATCAATCTTCGAGAACACACTGGCTCCTTTCAACTGATCTAGGAGGTCATCAATCCGTGGTAAAGGATATTTGTTCTTTATGGTAACTTTGTTCAGCTGACGGTAATCGATGCACAGGCGCATACTTCCGTCTTTCTTCTTTACCAAAAGAACAGGAGCTCCCCATGGAGAAACACTGGGTTGGATAAAATGCTTAGCAAGAAGCTCTTCCAATTGGCTCTTCAGTTCTCTGAGTTCAATAGGAGACATCCTATATGGAGTGATGGAAACTGGGGCTGTTCCAGGAACAAGGTCAATTGAGAATTCCGCTTCCCTTTCCGGAGGAAGAGAAGTGATATCCTCAGGGAACACATCAGGAAATTCGCACACCACCGGAATCTCCGACAATTCAACTCTCACCGAAGGTTCTTTGGAAAGAACTAAAAGAAAGGATCTTTCTTGAGAAAAGAGATAATTAACCGTGCTGATTGTACCTTCTATCAATTTGGTAATTGCATCATCGGAGGAAGTCTCTTCAGCAGGAATGAATATGGCCTTCTCCTTGCAACCAATGTACACCGAGTTAAGAGACAACCAATCCATCCCTAGAATCACATCAAGCTTCTTGAGGGGTAAATAAATTAAATCAATTGGGTAATCGCGACCATTAAAAGACACCGAGCAATCTTTATAAATCAGTCGAGCTTCCACAGTATCATCCGTTGCCGAAGAAATAATCATGGGTTCAGGTAACGGAATAACCTCCAAACCAAGTCGGTAGACGCACTCGGTGGAGATAAAAGAATGAGTGGCTCCACAATCAACTAAAACACATAAAGGTTGATTGTTAACATAACACGTACCCGCAATGAGATTGTTGTTTCCCTTGGCCTTTCTTGCATCCAGAGTGTACACACGACCTGCAGTCTTCCCAGAAGCTCTCTTCTTGGGGCAGAATCTGGATATGTGACCTGGCTCGCCACACTCGTAACAAGTCACTGAAGAGTTGGTGCACTCCCCGGTATGCTTCCTATTACACTTGCGACAATAAGTCGGTTGAGCTGATTGGTCACCATAAACCTGCTTCTTCTTTGATGGAGGGTTACGGGGCCTCAAGTGTTGAGTAGACCTTCCTTGATCCCTAAAATTAGTCCTGTTCTGGTTCGTCTCTTCTTGAACCCTCTTCAAGCTGTTTTCGGCAACATAACATTGCCTCAAACATTCAGCATAAGTGGTGAACTCTCTTTGGGAAACACTATGAGCAATGTCGGCCCTCAAACCCATCATGAATTGATCAATCTTCCATAGTTCATCTGGGGCATAAACAGCTTGTCTGGAGTAGTCTGCCAAGTCCTCGAACTTCTCTGCATATTCTGAAACAGACATGTTGCCTTGCTTGAAGTTCTGGAATTCTCTTTCCTTCTGAGTCCTCACACTATTAGGGAAATACTTCTCCAAGAATGCCACTTTGAAGTGTTGCCAATCCTTAGGAATCTCTTGAGTGGTGAAATAAGTGGATGCAGTGTTCCACCACCTAAGAGCTGGTCCCTTCATCTTCTGAGTAGCAAAGATCACCTTCTCTTCTTCAGTACACTGAATAGCTTGAAACACCCTCTCCATACCAGCTAACCAATCATGAGCCAAGAGTGAATCAAGTCCGCCAACAAACTCTGGGGGATCCATCCTGAAGAAGGCACGAAAGTCAGGTCCAGCTGCAGCTTGAGGAACGGGAGCTTGAGTAGGAGGTTGTTGTCCCTGCATGCCTTGCATCATTTGAGCCATCATCTGGTTTTGCTGCATCATCTGCTGCATCATCTGTTGCCAAGGCACGCCTGCACTTCCGGATGGTTGCTCGGGCTCCACATTCCTTGTTCTGGGCCTTCCGGGACCTCTGCGTTGCTCAGCCATCTCCCTGTCTGTCCTACGCATGGAATCAAGTTGATCAGACTCAATGCCATAAATAAGACATAAGGAATCATACTGATTATACACATATGAGGCAGAATTGTACTGCATTATGATGCGTCTTAGCAAAGCCGAAGATCGACCTGCTCTGATACCAACTGTAACACCCCACACATATTTGTCTAGAATAATATGCATAAAGTATTATATATGGTTCATAAGACAACAGATACATAATGTTTTGCAGCGGAAAGTAGAAGTGTACGAATACAAAAGCCGAATGTATCATGGCCAAAAATACAAGTACATCATAATAGTACATGTCCAAATTACATAAACTAGCAAGCACGACAAGAACTAAAAGAAACATCCAAGCATCGCCAAGAGATCTAATCCATCTTTCCCTTACCGCGATCTTGTCTCGAACCGCCTGAAAAAAATATAATTGGAATGGGATGAGATTACTAAATCTCAGTGAGTCCGCCTATCCTACTAGTCCACTCAGATCTAAAGGGAACATACTAAAAATGAACGAATCCACCATTGATTCGGGGTTATTCTTACTTCCGGTACAAATACAAAGCAAAATAATCAATTCATCCGCCATTGGATGAATAATGAAAATATACAATTATATAAGCAACCAAGTATGCAAAACCCGCATCCATATACGGGGAATCCAGAAACGCGTTAATGCCTCGACTAGGTTATAAAAACACACCCTCGATGAATCACGCCCATGCCTATTGTCAAGAGACTTGTACAAGCACACCGCAAGATGATTAGATGGGTTCGCACAAGCCTAAACGGCCGCGAGATGACCTTAGCCTAATTGGCGTCATTGTCCCATTAACCATCTTCACGCACATGTGTTAACACCGAGTACAATACGCCATATTGACACATGGGTCCATCGGGCGAAAGCCTAGTGATGTAGCCTACATGGCACCACTAGAGATGGTTTACCTGTCATGCGTAGGCCTACTTGGCCGCATAACGCCACCATACCGAGCACGCAAGTGTGTTAACGCCAAGTGGGAAATGCCTCAAGACCCTCACAAGCACACTGCAACGGTAGCTCAGGTGTGAGCCCAAGATCACAAGATCGGGGCTGTCCCATTGGTCACAAAGCCCGGGATGTAACGCAACCTAGCCCCCGGCCCGTTTCGATTCAAGCATACACACACATCAATCTCCAAATCACACAAGCACACAAAATCCCAATTGTTTAACCGAAACAATGGGCGTCAACAATATATTCATGTCTCATCGCAATATGGCAATCACATTTAAACATAATGTAGCAAATAAGTGCAATTAGATTAATCCACTCTAATCATGCATAATTCACATATTAAAGTTAGCACATCCATGATCATATATGACATTAGCATGTTCAAATACCAAATTAAACAAGACTCACACGGCTAAAGAGACACTCGGTTCCCTATACGGAACGGAACTGTTCTCGGGGGAAATAGTCACACACAATTTCACTCGACGAGACACACTAAGTGGGTTCAAGTATGATTAAATCGAATATTCTGTTTTGGGGACCAATTCTATTAGAAAGTACACGTCTCTAGCTTTCCAACGATATAAAGTTTGCGCAATTCCGATACCCGAGCCAAAAGTTATGAATTTCTAAAGTTTGCTGAATTTTTCCCTTTTAACCCAGTGTAACGGGTTACGCCAAATCCGTAACCGGTTACGGGCACGAAAAATAGCCCAGAATTGCATTTTCAGCAGCGTAACCGGTTACACCAACACCCGTAACCGGTTACACTGTACCAGAATCATTTTTCTGCATTTTAAGGGTTCTATAACAGTCCCAAATGCTCTATAATGAATCCCCTGCATCCTACATATAGTTCTAACGAATTTCTAACATATAATATAATCAGAACCACCAGCATGCAAGAATTAACATGAAAATTAGCATATTTAGCATCACATGTTTATCAATTATCTCACAAACCCTAAGCCCCAATCATAACCCTCACATGCAACCCCAAAGCATCTAACTAAGGACTCACCTTAGGAGTTGAAGAAGATGATGATGATGCTGAAAGCAAGATGGAGATGATGATGGAAGCAAGGTTTTGGGACAGAATCCGCTGCATGCAAGTGAGCTTGGACCAAGTGTTGGAACTTTCTCCTCTTCCTCTCCCTTTCCACGTTTTGTCTCTTCTTCCTCTACTAAACAAAATTCTGGTTTTTGGAAAGAAGAGAATGATCAACCAAACATGTCCCAAGTTATATTTAAGGGTGAAAATACCATTATGCCCCTCCTATTGCCACTAATAGGTTTAGTTAACCCCATAAACCAATTAGTAGAAATATATATCATATTCATCCATCTTATTTTATACTAATTACATTAGTAATAATAACGATCGAATAAATATAATACCGGGTATTACAGAAGATGATCATGTTGAGCATTTGAGAATTGTGTTATCGGTGTTGAAGGAGAAGAGGTTGTTTTCTAAGCTTTCTAAGTGTGAATTCTGGTTGAGTGAAGTTAGTTTCCTTGGCCATGTGATTTCGAGTGGAGGTATTTCTGTTGATCCGTCAAAGATTGAGGTTGTATCTCAATGGGAAGCTCCTAAGTCTGTTTCTGAGATTAGAAGTTTTCTTGGTTTGGCTGGTTATTATAGGAAGTTCATTGAGGGATTTTCTAAGTTATCCTTGTCGTTGACTACGAAAGGGGAAGCTTTCGTTTGGACTTTGCAACGTGAGGCAAATTTTCAAGAGCTTAAGAGAAGGTTGACTACATCTCCTATTTTGATTTTGCCAGATCCATTAAAACCGTTCATCGTGTATTGTGATGCTTCATTGTTGGGTTTTGGAGGAGTTTTGATGCAAAAGGGGCAAGTGTTAGCGTATGCTTCAAGGCAACTTAAAATTCATGAGAGGAATTATCAGACGCATGATTTAGAGTTGGCCGCCGTTGTGTTTGTTTTGAAACTTTGGAGGCATTATTTGTTTGGATCAAGATTTGACGTTTTTAGTGGTCACAAGAGTTTGAAGTATTTGTTTGATCAAAAGGAATTGAATATGAGGCAATGAAGATGGTTGGAATTCCTGAAAGACTATGATTTTGGTTTGAATTATCATCCTGGAAAAGAAAATGTTGTAGCCGATGCATTGAGTAGGAAATCATTGCATATATCTATGTTGATGATTCAAGAATTAGAATCGTTGGAACAATTTAGAGATTTGAGTTTGGTTTATGAAGCGGCGTCTTCGTGTGTTAAGCTTGGTATGTTGAAGCTTACTAGTGGTATTTTGGATGAGATTAAAGAAGGACAGAAATCGGATTTGAAATTGGTGGACATTGTGACATTGATAAATCAAGGTAGAGGTGGTGATTTTCGGATTGATGAGAATGGTGTTATGAGATGTTGTGATCGAGTTTGTATTCTGAATGTTGCGGATTTGAGGAAGAGAATTCTTGAGGAAGGACATAGAAGTGGTTTGAGTATTCATCCCAGTGCTACTAAAATGTATCAAGATTTGAGGAAAACGTTTTGGTGGCAAGGCATGAAGAAGGACATAGCGGAATTCGTGTATTCATGTTTGACTTGTCAAAAGTCAAAGATTGAACATCAAAAGCCGTCTGGTTTGATGCAACCGTTATCTATTCTCGAGTGGAAGTGGGATAGTATCTCTATGGATTTTGTTTCGGGTTTGCCGAGAACATCAAGTAATTGTGAGGCGATTTGGGTCATTGTGGATAGAATGAAGAAGTGTGCTCATTTTATTCCGATGACGATGGATTATTCGATGGAGAAACTTGCTAAGTTATACATCAAGAGGATTGTATGTTTGCATGGTATTCCGTCGAGTATTGTTTCGGACAGAGATCCAAGGTTCACTTCTAGATTTTGGGAAGGTTTGCAAAGTGCTTTGGGTACGAAGTTGCGTTTGAGTTCGACGTATCATCCACAAACTGATGGTCAATCGGAGAGGACTATTCAGTCGCTTGAAGATCTTTTGAGGTCTTGTGTTTTGTAACAAGGAGGAAATTGGGATAGTTTCTTACCTTTGATTGAGTTTACTTATAACAACAGTTTCCATTCGAGTATTGGAATGGCACCTTTTGAGGCTCTTTATGGTAGAAGGTGTAGGACTCCTTTGTGTTGGTATGAATCGGGAGAGAGTGTTGTGGTTGGACCCGAGTTAATTCAAGAGACTACGAATAAGATTAAGACGATTCAAGGGAAGATGAAGGCTTTTCAAAGTCGTCAAAAGAGTTACCATGACAAGAGGCGGAAGGCTCTTGAGTTTGAGAAGGATGATCATGTGTTTCTTCGAGTTACGCCAATAACGGGTGTTGGTAGAGCATTGAAGTCGCGTAAGTTGACGCCGCGTTTCATTGGTTCTTGTCAGATTTCGGAAAGGGTAGGAGAAGTGGCATATCGGATTGCATTGCCACCGTCTCTATCTAATCTTCATGATGTGTTCAATATGTCTTAATTGAGGAGGTACATTGCGGATCCAACGCATGTTGTTCAATTAGATGATGTTCAAGTAAGAGATAATTTTACGGTTGACACATCACCTATGCGAATTGAAGATCGAGAGGTGAAGAAACTTCGTGGTAAGGAGATTGCTTTGGTAAAAGTGATATAGGGTGGAGTTGCCGATGGCAATATCACTTGGGAACTCGAGGATAAGATGAAGGAATCGTATCCGGAGTTGTTTGTTTGAGGTAATTTTCGAGGCCGGAAATCTTTTAAGTGGGGGAGAGTTGTAACATCCCAATTTTATTAGATGTTCATTTAATTGGCTTATTAATTGTTTTTGTTAATTATATATGTTCTATTTAATTATTATGTGGTATAATAATTAATGTAGTATTTAATGATGTGTGTATTTGTGTTAGTTTATTAATAGAGCTATTAGTGAAATAATAAGTTGTTGGGCCTAATTAGTAAAAAGTGTTGGGTAAATATTTGGGTTAAGCCCAAATTAGAGGGAGAGATAGTGAGAGAGTTAGGTCATTTTTCATAATTTTGTAAAACAGAGAAAAATAGAAAGAAGAGAAAGATAGAGAAAAAGAAGAAGAACATAGAAGAGAGAAGAGGGGCTGTAGAATCATCAAGAGGGTGGACTAAGAGATAAGGAAAGGGTTTGAATCCAAGTTATTTTAGGATCTATGATTGGATAAATGTTGTTGTTGTGGGTGTATTATCTTCATCTTTGCAATTTCATGAAAATATAGAAAAGTTAGGGTTTATACTAATTTCTATGGATTTGTGTGTTTAAACATGATTTTGATGAATGTTATGATGCAATAATGACTAATAATTGTTGTAATTGCTGTTTATTTTTGACTGGAAGTGATTTTGAGGAGTGGGTATGTGATTTTTCGCATTTCTGAATTTCAGGTTTTTCTGCAAAACTGTGTGTCCGCTAAGCGGAGGTGGTCCCGCTAAACGGAGTTGCAAAAGTGGCCGCTACTGGCTTTTCCGCTGGGAGGCCGCTGAGCGGACCCTGCTGTCAAAAATATTTTCAAAACTTCAAAATGTCATATCTTTTGATCCGTAACTCCTTTTTGCGTGCCGTTTGAAGCATACTGAAGCTTAAATAATTGTCTACATGATAGAGTAGGATTGGTTGGCAATTGTTTAATTTAATTATGATGTTAATTAGGAATAACATTTAATTATATGTGTATGTTATGGATGAATTGTGCATGACCAATGTTCATGGATGCATTATGTGATATGATAACCGTGAATTATGTGATTGATTGCTAAATGCTAATTGATGTTTGATATTGGTGGAATTTCATGTTGTGTAATGTTGTGAAAAGTTGGAAAGATGTGATTGTGTAGTTTAAGAGATAGAGAGATCGTCTTAAATGCATGAGTCTTGTTTTGTTGCACACGTGCACAAGCATGAGTCTTTGAAAGTGGCAATGTTGGGTAATCTCGTGAAGGTTATTTACTTGTCCCAAACCTAATGAGTATGGGATTTGAAAGCTTAACGAGTATGGGGCTTTGAGGTGGTTATCTAGTATAGAGAGAAAGACAATCGGCATGACCGAAAATGATAACGGATGGATCCATATGCATATCACATAGAGTCACACTTGAATCGCACGTGTCAGTGTGAAATGTTATTATGTGTGATTATGTGATATGAATGTGTGGATGTGAATTGTGATTGATATGCATATATGTGGAATGATGATACCTTGGATTATGATTCATAATTATGTTGTGATAATTGGCTTAGTGATTTGGTATGATTACTTGAAGCTTAGAATCTTATTAAATGAGTTAAACATGTTGACTTTTGGAAATGAAGTGTATAAATGCATGTTTTGTGAAAAGTGAGAAATTGTGAATTGTATGCTTGTTTATGTCGCATTTTCCATTATCATATTTTCTGATTATGGTTTGAATTCTCACCCTTCTGTTTGAATGTTATCCTTGATTCGTAACGTGCAGGTTGAGACGAGTAGTTGCTTGTTCGTGGCTTAGCTGAAGAACTTCGAGTTTTGTTGTTTGATTAGGTAGCGAGTCATATGCTCTGATCATGTAACACTTGGGGGTTTTTCTTAGACTTATGTTCATGTTTGAATATTGCTATTTCATTTGTTTTGTTGAATATTGGATGTTTGTGATAACATTTGGATATGTTGATTTAAAGGCCGTTGTAGCCTAGAATTGTGATTTCCAAGTCAGAAAGATATTGATGTTATTTGAATTTGGTAGATGAATATATTATGGGATATATTCATTGAAATCTTTAATAGCAATTCAAATTGTTTTCTGCAAGCGTTTATGCATAATGTATGAGAGCATGATATTACATTTGTGTTACAATATGATCTTTGCGTATTATGGATGTTGTATGTATGTTATTTTGGGATTTTCATTTTGTGAAAATCAACATGTGGCGCCCTTTTTCCTTTATGCATGCTTGCTCTGTTTGATTGTATGATATATTTGGGGTTAGAAAAGGGGTGTTACAGAATGCCCTTGAGAGCTTTCCAAACCTCCCCTTGCTCTCATTTTCAATTGAGCCCCTTGTCTAAGCACATCAATATCCACATGAAGAAGGTTTGATGCACCTGTTCCCACCAAATCTTTATAGAATCTCAAGACCTCAGCTTCCATATCTTTAGGTTCATTGAGACTTCTCCCATTTTGATCTACAAAAGTGTGGATCCCATTATGTTTTTGCCTTCCTCTAACAATTGCATGGAAATAAGCATTGTTAGCATCCCCTAATTTGATCCAATCAGCTTTTGCTCTTTGTTGGAGCATTTTCTCTTCCTCTTCAGTGGCAGCTATGATTTTATCCGTCCAACCTTTTGTTTATTGTATTATCATTTAATATTGTAATTACATTGTATTACTTTTTTTTTTTAATTTTAATGTGATATGTTTATAACATATTTTGGTCCTTAGGTGTCTAATACTACAAATTAGTTTTGTTTTAATCATTTATACAACAATTTAAAATTAGAGATTCTTTTTTGATATAAAAGATATATATTTTTTAATATTTTTATATTTTTATGAGAAAATTAATAAGAATATGAAACACGTTTAAATTAAAAACATTACCGTCTATTTTAAAAAATTTGGCCTCAATTAATGGACCATTTTATAAATTATAGTTGGTGAGTAAAATATTAAATTATAAAATTTAACATATTCTTTATCTTCTAAGTTATAAAAATACTAAAACAAAATAAAAATTTCAAACTAAAATTTGTATAATTTAGAAATTAAAAATTTATTTTATCATAAATTAAAAGTAAGTGTTACATAATTTTTTTGAAAGTATATTGTTGATTCAATTTTTTCGAAAGGACATTATTTTTAAATACGTGAAAAGATGTATCTTTGATTTATTAATATTTTTATAAATGGAAAAAGTCTATTGTCGATGCAAATATTTTTATAAACGGGAATAAATTACAAATATTTTTAGAAACGAAAAAAAGTCTATTGTTGGTACAATTATTTTTATAAACGGGGATAAATTACAAATATTTTTATAAACAAGAAAAGTCTACTATTAATACAATTATATTTATAAACGGGAATAAGTTAAAAATATTTTTATAAACACCAAAAAATATATTGGTGATACAGTTTTTTTTATAAACGAAAACAAGTTACAGATATTTTAATAAACAAGAAAAATCTACTAATTATTTTTATAAACGGAAATAAGTTAAAAAAATATTTATATAAACGAAAATAGTCAAAAGTTGATTCAATTATTTTTATAAATGCACACACGGGTTCTAAGTGTTTATATTGGATCAAATAAGTATATTGTTGTTACAAATATATAAAAATACTACTTTGATCAATGCATAAAGATTGCTACATATTATTAGTTGATATTGTGATTATGTGAATGTTCAATTCAAAATTGACAAATGACATATTGCGACGTGTAATATGTTTACTGTTTTACTTAAAGATTTAAATTTTGGATGTATTATTAGCTCTTATAGTGTTAACTATTATGTTTTTGGTCCAACATAGACTAAAATTTGGTTGCATTTTGGTTAAATAGATATGTTTGATATATATATTTATATAAAGGAACTTTGCAAGTCAGAATTAGATACCTGTAATGTGAAATCCCGACCAGACCCGTGCGATAGCACGGGTTTCCTACTAGTTAAAAAATTATTCTTCAAGAATCTTTAAAAAACGAAAAAAATTCAATAATTGTTGGATGAATTAGATGAAAATTTGAACATTATTTTGCCGAAATTAATGGAAAGTAAAGAATGTTTTTAGTTAATAATATCTCACTTTGAAAATTCAATTTGTATTATATTTGGCATTGATTTATACAAAATGTGGCATACCGAATTTTTTGGATAACTTTAGATTATGTTTGGGAGTTTGGAGGGGAGAGGAAAGGAGGACTTCAAAAATTGATTTTTTAAAAAAATATAGAGAAATTTTTAACATTTTAAAAAAAAATTGTTTAGAATGATAAAATATTGTTTATCATTAATGTATATTTACTTTTTGAAATACTATAACAATAAAAATTATATTTGAACATTTTGTCTAAACCCTCCAAAACCCTCTTTTAATACAAATTTTGAGTTCCCCCAAATTAAAGGGTTTTTGGTGTTATGAAGAAAATTAAATCCTCCAAACTCCAAACTAACATCCTTCTATTTTTTTCCCCAATCCTTTTTATTTTTCAAAGCCCTTCCCTTCCTTTCCCTCCAAACTCCCAAACATAGTCTTAGTATCATGTATAAGTTGAAAATATGATTGATGGAGCGCTAATAGGTTGAATATCTATTTTCACCACTATGTAGGTGCGTTATTAATTTATTTTATCATAATTGGCAAATATTTTTCCCTAAAAAAATATTATCATGGACATAAACGATTGGCTAACATTACAATATTATGGGAATTTTTTGTTCTGCTCTAGAAGTAGGTAGTGATCGGAATTTGAATGAGGATGAGTTGAATACTAGAAGAGTGTTGCATGTTTCTCTTTAAATAAGGGAGATGGTTGGTAACTACTTGCGCATGGGAAGCGGCCAACCATTACATCGACTTTGGAGATTGGCATGGTACCATCATGAGGCGTACTGTGCAGGGGAAAAGAGTCTAATTGCTTATCATGAGCAAGTTTCTACCTTGTAAATGAACATTCGCCCTCTGTGACTTGCGGCTAACCCAAAAAGCTCCCCTAAGCCCCTGTCTCTTCTTTACCTGGCCATTAAATCTTAGGTTGTGGAGATCTCAGACGTGACGTCGCTAACCTCAAGAATAAGCGCATTAAATGTTTAGCTTGGAACTCGCAAAGTGATAATGGGAGTGCCTGAAACGCGTTTACTTATTATCTATAAATGATGTTTTTCCTTCTTTAGAGTGATGGAATGCTACCTAACCATTTTTTGAGAAGCTCCCCCCACAACCATATTCTTACAATTGCCTCTCTTAATGCAATCCACTTCTTTCTTGGAGTCATACTCAATCTCAACTCTATTGAAGCCAAGATCAATAGTCATATTAATGCAATGTATATACCCCACAGTCCAGCCATCAACGTACTGCAGGATCCAATACTTTAAATAAAGCCGCCTAACCAATTACCATGCGCATCTCGAATAATTCCTCCACAGCTAGAGACGCCATTGTTATCACGGGCACCGTCAACATTCAGCTTAACGAGGAGAGTTTTAGGCGCAATCCAATGAACAGTTATCTTCTCCTTGCTATTCTCCATGACCTTATTGTGAACAAGTATAGCCTTATTGTATTGATAGACTTTGTCCTCTGTTAGTGCTTTTATTGGCTGATTGGCATCTATGTTTGGCTAAAACATAATAGCAGTAAAACATAATATAGTTGTGAATCTTGCAAATATAAGATAAACAAAACTGGTACAAGCAAGATGTTATATGGAATGTCATGACATCAACTCATGACATCGCGCCTGCAAAATTGGAAGAAAGATTCAGTTTATACTAAACAGATACAGGATATTCGAAGAATATTTTGTAATCCTATGTGGCACAAATTTAAAGGTCAAAAGAATATTTGAAGAATCAGATCAGAAGATTAAAGATTTAGGAAGAATCAGATCAGAAGATTGAAGATTCATCAGTTTCTAATTTAGGAGATAAATTAGGAAACTCGTGATTAAAAGACCTTATTTGTAGCAGAATATTTCTGCATATTTGTAAAAACAAGGAGTGTCGCGATTTGTAAGCCCAAGTCCTATTGGGATCAGGTTAGAAATAGGAATCTTTGTAACCTAGTTTGATATAGAAAACCTTGTTTAGAAACGATGTAGTCATTAGGGTTTCTATAGGTAGACCACCCAGGTTGTGGGATGGCTGCCATGTCCTTCTCGAAACCTGTAGGTAAGAGAAGTGATTGTCCTCACTCGAAACCTGTAGGTAAGAGTTGAGTATTGTATTCTTGATCGAAGCTGTGAAGCAAGATCAAGTTATTGTTCATTGTTAATTGTGTAAATAGCTGTTGCATGGTTGTAACAGTTAGGTATCACTAGGGAGTGAGCAGAAGTTTTCTTGTCTTGGATGGAGTTCTGAGATAAAGGTTGCATTGGGTAGTGACTAGGTAAACCAGAGGTTGTTTATCTGTAAACCAGAGGTTGTTTACATAAAATAGTACTACTGATAGTGAAATCTTCTTCCTGGCTTGGTAGCCCCCAGAGTAGGTAGTTAGATCAAATTGGGTTAACAATTAACTGTGTTATTTATCTTCTGCATTGTTTGTTCAGTTATGAATGGTATGACATCGTTTATAACATCAGTTTCAAAAGTGTTAGCTGTTCCTGAACAGAACCATATAAATGTTTCAATTTGGTTATGTTTAGTGAACGTGTGTGATCCCAGGTCTCATTGACTCCAGTTTAGGAGTAATTAATAAATGAGGGATCTTTCTATTCTGCCTCTGCTACATTAATAACAGATCAGATGTCTTGACATCGGGAATGACATCCGAGTCTGTCATACCAGAATTTCAGTTGGTATCAGAGCAGGCATCCTGTCTGTTTCTGGATGAGATCCATGAGGGATAAATTCTGGTTGTGGTAAAGAGTATGAAGATCAGCAAAGACAATGTTGTTCTGCTTCTATGCTTTTGCAAAGTCTTTCAAAGAATAATCTTGAAGAAAGAAGAACAAAGTCACACAAAAACCTCAGAACATAACTCAAGTCATGTTTATTCTTAAAGACCAGCAAAGAATATTGTTTGCATTATCATCTGACGACATGAATTGATGGTGTGTATCACTTGTTCGAATCTAGTGCGTGATCCAACCTATGCACAAGTCC
Source organism: Vicia villosa (assembly GCF_029867415.1). Classification (NCBI taxonomy): domain Eukaryota; kingdom Viridiplantae; phylum Streptophyta; class Magnoliopsida; order Fabales; family Fabaceae; genus Vicia; species Vicia villosa. The sequence continues at coordinate 72,322,196 of NC_081184.1, read as the reverse complement.
ACTTGGTGTAGTTCGTCCTCAAATAACATTTCTTGATAAAGACTTTAGTTAAAGTCCAGGTATGTTGTTTAAATTGTTCAGGATTATAGAGTCTTTTCATTTTGTTTGAGTCTTGTTTGAGTCCCTTGTGTTCTTCTTTCGAATATGAGAAGTGTCTAGAGTCTAGGTTATGATTGTCTAATTGAGTCAATCATAGGGTTTAAGGATAGTGTTCAGACGTTGCTAAGTCTGAGGTCATTCTTTACAATTGTTTGGTAAAGAATAAAGAGTCTTGTTTCGTGTCGTGAACACAAATTGCTTCTTGTGTTCCAAGTCCTCTATAGAGAAGTGTTATCTCTATGGATAGTCAGAGTTTGTTTGAGTTCAGATGAACTTGTGTCTTGAGTGGTGTCAACATCACAAGGTACGTATTTCCTGGAAGAAGGAGTGGGAATATACATGAGAAGTTTGAAAAAGCAACATTATTGTCTAAAGTGGCAGTTCAGGCATAATGTGGATTAGAATGGGCAGGTTCTGATTTGGATGTAAGTAATGTGTTCTGGCAATACATAATTACTTTCATGATGAAGACTTCACTTAGTGAAGATGACTATGAAGACAAAAGTTCTATGATCGAATCAACACAGCTAAGGACAAAGGAGAATCTCTTCTGATCAATGAACATCTTAATCAATGTGTGAGATTGAAAAACACCATGTCAAGAAGGATTTCAAATTTTCTTAAGCAGACCATGATCTGATCCAAACATGGTAAGGTTATGCTCAACAAAGTTCAAGGAGTGGCAGTTCTGTTTGTTGAGATTGTGGCAACCTCTCTGAGTGAGCTTCTAGTATCAAGAGGTCATCAGTTGATCGTTTCTGAAGGAGATAAGTTAGGCAAAGGGTCTGTTGATGAAAGAGATGAAACTTATGGAGAGTACTGGTAGTACAAATGTCAGACACAATGTTATGACATTCTACTTCTGGTGTAAGTATTTATTGTAAGGAACAAATTTGCTATAGTGAGTGTGTTCAGCAAGATTGTTGAACAGAGGGTGCGGCTCTTGAAGATATTAAGATGAGTATTATATTTTCCATTCATCATTTCAAGCTTATTCCGTTGGGGAAACTCAGACTATCTCAGATAGGGGGAGTAACTTCTTTTGTCAAGAAAAGTTTCTTGGTTAAAAATACTTTAACATCATGAAGAAAATGTGATACTTTTGTCAGTTATTTGTGAATGGTTCAAGCTAACCATGTGCAACTGGTAACCACGATTCCTTCTCAACACTAATGAGGTAGCTGTGTGTCTAACAGTCTCAAGGTGTTCAGAACAAGAGAAGTCTATGTCTATGACTAGTGAGTAAGTAGGGAGTCTGTTAATTGGTCCAAAAGATGCTATGTCTTAATCTTTTATAGAATCTTGAGCTATGTGCTTAAAGGAAAGAAAAATGACAATATCTGACAGGATGTCATGACATGTTTAAAGACATTGGATCTTCTAAGTCAAACAAGGAAATCTGACTTGAAGTTTATCTACACATCAATGGTCGGTGTAAAGTACAATCAATGACTATGCATGCACTGGTATTTCAAGATAACTCCTATCAGAAAAACAGTCAAAAACTGCTTTGGAAAGAGTAATTGCTTTTGGAACTGTTTCCTAATTAACCGTTTGACCATTGAACAAGACCAAAGACCATCGTTATTTCCTATAATCTCCAATGGCTATATAATAGCGTCTCCATGAACTGCAGAAATCAAACTCTCTCAAAATGTCGTTCGTGTGTGTTCTTATGAGTCGTGTCTGGGTTTGGTACTATGATGGGTTGCTGTACCAAAACCTCTTCAGAAAAAGAAAAACACGGGCTGGGGATGTTGATGGTCTCTACCATGGGTTTTTCTGCAATAACAACAAAGATGTTCCACTATATACAACCTTCAGTATAGGAATCATTTTCATTGTGATTTGTGATTTGAGTTATGAACACAATTGTGATTTGTGTTATGAGTTACTAGGACTGGTGGACAGTTTTCACTCAAGTCCTCTCTCTAGGTCTATGCTAGGATTCAGTTTCTGGTACAAGACTAAGGAAGGGGTCCCTTATGCCACCATTGGTCCTTCAAGATGCGGGTCTTCTTCCATCATCTTCCTCGTGAACATCAGTGTTGCATGAAGGTGTTCCACTGCATATTATGATATCAGTCCATTCTTTGTCATATTGTGTCTAAAAAGGGGGAGAGAATATCATCTTCTGATCTTGCTACTGTAAAAAGAAACAAAGGATTTTGTAGCAGACTGAAGATGTTATGATGTGGTTCAAGTCCTGAAGAACAGAAGGTATGGATTAAAGCCCAATTCTGAGAATGTAAAATTCTGTTCTTCCTTGGTGTCTTAAAAGTTGAAGTAGTTATGTTTTGCTGCACGTTAATGAATGTTTAGTTTTAGCCAAAATATGCCAAAGGGGGAGATTGTTAGTGCTTTTATTGACTGATTGGCATCTATGTTTGGCTAAAACATAATAGCAGTAAAACATAATATAATTGTGAATCTTGCAAATATAAAATAAACAAAACAGGTACAAGCAAGATGTTATATGGAATGTCATGACATCAACTCATGACATCACGCCTGCAGAACTGGAAGGAAGATTCAGTTTGTACTCAACAGATATAGGATATTCGAAGAATATTTTGTAATCTTATGTGGCACAAATTTAAAGGTCAAAAGAATATTTGAAGAATCAGATCAGAAGATTGAAGATTCAGGAAGAATCAGATCAGAAGACTGAAGATTCAGCAGTTTCTAATTTAGGAGATAAATTAGGAAACTCATGATTAAAAGACCTTATTTGTAGCAGAATATTTTTGCATATTTGTAACAGCAAGGAGTGCTGCAATTTGTAAGCCCAAGTCCAATTGGGATCAGGTTATAAATAGGAATATTTGTAACCTAGTTTGATGTAGAAAACCTTGTTTAGAAACGATGTAGTCATTAGGATTTCTATAGGTAGACCAACTAGGTTGTGGGATGGCTTCCATGTCCTTCTTGAAACCTGTAGGTAAGAGAAGTGATTGTCCTCACTAGAAACCTGTAGGTAAGAGTTGATTATTGTATTCTTGATCAAAGCTGTGAAGCAAGATCAAGTTATTGTTCATTGTTAATTGTGTAAATAGCTGTTGCAGGGTTGTAACAGTTAGGTATCACTAGGTAGTGGGCAGAGGTTCTCTTGTCTTGGATGGAGTTCTGAGATAAAGGTTGCATTGGGTAGTGACTAGATAAACCAGAGGTTGTTTATCTGTAAACCAGAGGTTGTTTACATAAAATAGTACTACTGATAGTGAAATCTTCTTCCTGGCTTGGTAGCCCCCAGAGTAGGTAGTTAGACCGAACTGAGTTAACAATTAACTGTGTTATTTATCTTCTGCATTGTTTGTTCAGTTATGAATGTTATGACATCGTTTATAACATCAGGTTTAGAAGTGTTAGCTGTTCCTGAACAAAACCATATAAATGTTTCAATCTGGTTATGTTTACTGAACGTGTGTGATCCCAAGTCTCATTGACTCCGGTTTAGGAGTAATTAATAAATGAGGGATCTTTCTATTTTGCCTCTGCTACATTAATAACAGATCAGATGTCTTGACATCGGGAATGACATCCGAGTCTGTCATACCAGAATTTCATCCTCGATTGCTTATTTCGCCATAACAGGTCTAACAAAGGAAATATCGTGGGACTCCCTATTTCTCCAAGACCAAATGGTATGGTAGCTAATAGCCCATACCATATGTTGCACAAATCTGGAAAGCCGTCAGAATCACTAAGCATATTAAGTTGGAGCCACTCTTGCCAACCTGCGTGAAAAAATTTAGATGTTAGTGTAACATGGATAATACTATCCCAAAGGCCTTTCGCCACATAGCAGCCCGACAACGCATGCATGGCCGTTTCACTCGCAGCTTCACTCAACGTGCAACCATCATTACCAAAATCAGATACGCTAATCCGATGATTGGTGAGCAAACAGTCATGTTTCAAAATCCACACAAAGGACCTGACTCACTCAGGCACCTTTAGATTCCATATTTTACTCCACTCCGTGCAATTAACACCATCACCATTATGCTCCAGGTCCCTATACATCTGGTTGATAGATAAGTTTCCTTTTCATCGGTAGCAATCACAAGCTCATCGTCTCCATTATCAGTTTTTGGAGGAAGTACAGCCGCAATCTTCATCTAACTGGGAGCCAATTGAGTAAATCCCAATTCCACCCTCCTGAATCAGCTAATAAATCTTTAACTGTAATATTAACCAAGTCCATAGGAATGTTAACATTTAAATCAGCTAAAATCAAGCCCTTTTCAATCCAACATTGCCTTCAAGGGTTAATAGTTGTGCCATTTCCAATCCTCCAAATACCTATATCCCTAAGGTGAATAGAGTTTCTGACAATATCCTTCCACAAAGGAGAGTCCGAGTGCTTAGCATGCAAGGTCTCATAGCTCTTGGCCACCTGATACTTGCTACGCAGGATACTGCACCAAAAGTCATCATCACCATTAAGGATTTTGCAACCTAACTTCATAATACAAGTATTATTCATGGTGCTAAGATCTCCCAAACCCAGCCCCCATCGCATTTGGCTTTGGTGATATTATCCCAACTAACAGCATGGTATTTCCTTTTCGAATCAGTGTCTCCCCAAATAAAACCTCTTTGAATTTTTTCAATTTCCTGTATACAAGCTTTAGGGAGGGAGTTAGTCATCATAGGATAAATCGGAATGGCGTCAATAACACTTTTAGCTAAGGTCACACGACCGACGAAGGAAAGGTTTCTTGCTTTCCAACCAAAAAGCTTACTCGCCACTTGATCAATAACATACTGAAAATCTTGTTTTTTATTAGCTTTTCCTTTAAGGGGAATACCTAAGTATTTGCCAAACTTATGAGTTTCGCGAAAGCCAGAAAGTTGCACAAGCTTGCGCCTCATGTTTCGAGAAACATTATCGAAGAAAATGATGTTGGACTTCTCACTACTAATTTCCTGTCCCGATATACAACATAACTGATCAAGGGTGTCTTTCACTCACTTCAACTGAGCTTCATTAGCTTCACCAAAAATAAGCAAGTCATCCGCGAACATAAGATGGGAGATGCTAGTACTATTTCTACCAATCTAAAACAGATTCCATTGCTTCATATGAATAGCATAATCAATTAAATGAGTAAACTTATTCATACAAAGAACAAAGAGATAGGGAGAGATAGGATCTCCCTGCATGATTCCTCTTTGCGGACAAAAGAAATCATTCTTACTCCCATTCCAATTGACATTAGTCTCTATACTCGTAACACCATGCATGATAACATTAACAATATCCTTTGGCAGCTCAATCTCCTCTATAATTCTCCAGATGAACACCCAATTCAGCTTATCATATGCTTTCTAAAGGTCAATTTTGATAGCAAAATAACCTTTCCTACCTTTCTTCTTCTGCACGGAGTGCATGATTTCCTTGGCTAAAATGATATTCTTGTGAATGGATCTGCCTGGAAAAAATCCTGTTTGAAGGGGAGACACAAGATGAGACATAAGGGGTTTGAGTCTTGCAACTTCCACCTTACTAATAATTTTTTCGATCGTGTTGCACAAGGAAATGGGGCAGAATTGGGCCACTATACTAGGTTGCGCGACTTTAGGAATGAGACAAATATCTGTTTTGTTAAAGTTAGACATAATGTAACACCCTATTTTCTACCCAACATTTATATTAGAATCAGAGTGCCAAAATTTCAAACATAAAACAGGAGGTCACATTTCAACTTAAAACCACAAACAACCAGGAATTCTTTTAATATGATACATAGCATTCGGCGGAACAACTCATCACATATTTATTCGTATGAACATAACAACTTTTTTATTATTAAAACAACGGAATTACAACTTCCAATTTCCAAATCAGTTAACAACTTTATTCAACTAAAACAACTTTCAAATATTATTATTAATCACTTAATCAAGTATTCACATTATTCATAAACTTCAGTAACTTAAGCAACGACAACAATTAATAACAACATTCATCCCCCCCCCCGAGTGCTACGTATCAGAGCAAGACACCAACTCGAATTAACAGCAACTAAAGACTTCATAAATTACTTTGAACTTCCACTACTAATCATGAGTACCTGTCCATTTCCCATGGTAGGGGAAACATCAGCAGAAGGGGTGAGATATTAACAACTATAAGCAAGTGTATGATAAACAATATATTAGATCAGATCATATAAATATTACCACTTTACAACTTTCAACCAACATTTATAATAACAACTATCAACAAAGATTATAACATCAATTATAGCAACAAGTAGTAACAACAATTATAACAACCATCAGCAACAACAATCATCACAATAATTATAATAACTATTTCACAACTCAAACTAACACAACTTATATCATTAGCAATTCATGACAACAATAACTTCACAATGACTTAAAATGCGACACAAATATGCACATGCATGTGGTACCATTTGGAGCAGAACTCCCAACTTAAACATATGCCAGGTTATCGAGGCATTTCAACAAGGCATAAGCCTTCGACATCAACGTGGTGCCATTAAGGCCAACTCAATCATTTTGCCAATCTAGGCCAACTTAAACAATGCAATGTATGTGACATTATGAATGACATACGATCAACAATATCAACAACGACAACCAGAAAAACAACAACAAAACAACAACTCGAACATGCAGCAATTGCATCAACTTAATCCAACATTGGTCGTTCGACCTACAACTTAATCAACAACAATTTATAAACAACAATGTATTCCAAACAACAACGAATCAACACATAATCAACGATAATCTCGTAGCAACACACGTTCAACAATCAACACAACATTGGTCATATGACCTATAATCAACAATGTCCATAAACCGGACGAACCAACTTACCCAGCTGTACCTGCACGTCAGCATATTCCACATAATTTCAACAAAGCAACACAACCACAATTATCTACTAATTAATCTTAGTTACCCCGTCAATTTTCATTAAACCCCGTCGAAATTTTAACAATAATCAGAGTAAAACATGAAAAGGGCATTACAATCTCCAGATAAATAAAACAATACTCATGTCATGCCATAAAAGAGAATGTTAAACCAAAATTATCCAGATTAACATGTTAACACAGCGGAAAATATCTTTAACATCTGAATAATGAAACAACCAGAGTCGTAGACTCAAAATACAATCATAAACAAAACATCCAACATTAAGAGTTTATCAAATAACTCTACATAACGTCCCCAGTGTTACACGACCAGAGCATGACACAGACCCAACTGACTCTAACGAATTACTTGACGAGCTAATCCTCACCCAGCACAAAAGCTACTCCTCAATCTGAAAAATAACAACAGTAAGGGTGAGTTTCATTCGCATTAACAAATGTTATAGGAATATAAAAATTACAACCTCATTCATACATTATCCACCCAAATCATTCATATTCAGATAGTATAGCAACATTCATCAAACACAACCACCCATATCAAACACATACAAATTATAACATTGGACAACTTCCATTCATGTTATAATTATGCACAACAACCTAATGCAATGCAACTAAATGCATGTGGTACCAAATATGGGACGAACCCATCTCACCGATCCACCATCGTCAGGATACGGCAACACCCACTTACTAATTCCACACAATGGGAATTAGCTACCACTGATCCACCATCATAAAGGATCAGCCAGCTAATGATTATGAAATGCATGCATCAACCATAACATGCTCATCATCCACATCCATCAACGATTCATAATCATTCATCCACAACACACAAAGCATACTCATATCACAACCATTTGATATTCACCACAACATAATACATTTAACACAACAATATATTATCACATCAGCAATCATACTAGCTCAAAACACCGCATAGCATATCCGTACCGTTACTCAATTTACCACCAAATACCAATTTTCAAAACCAAATAAAATAATTTTAAGTTATAACTCCCTAATCTATTTCATAAAATAGAGAATTAATTTATTTAACGGACTCTCAAAACGGCGTACGAAAAGGATTAACGGTTTAGAAGTTATGAGTTTTTATAAAATAAAGCATTTTTCAGAAAACACACAGCGTAACCGGTTACAGCCTATAGCGTAACCAGTTACGTCAACGCAACATAGAATGTTTTTGGAAAAACTCCCAGCGTAACCGATTACAGCTCCCAACGTAACCGATTACGAATGACGTAACTGCATTCGCTATTAATTTTTCACCTACGTAACCGGTTACACCCTCCCCCGTAACTGATTACGGACCCGTAACAGCCAAAATATGCTGTTTTGACAGCATTTCTTCCATTCTTTCCAAGCCAACACTTACCAGTGCGAGTCCAGCATAATTATAAGGCAAAGTTCAGCATTTTCACATCAATCTAATGCACAACAATTATCTCTAACATTACTAATCAACCACAAACCAAGTTTAGCATCAGATTTATGAAAATAGAGTCCTAAACCAAAACCCCAACTCTGACTTATAGTCCAATTTAGAATCCTAACATACAAACTTAATTGAATCATTCATAATACCCATAATAGAGGTTAATGAGAAGAATCCCCCCTTACCTCGATGTCGAATTCTTGGATGTTCTCGCTCTTCGCACTTTGCTTTTCCCCCGATTTCACGTTCAGCTCTTCTGTTCTCTCTTGGCTTCCAATTTTCACAACTTTCTCTCTTTTCCTTGTTTATGAAAAATATAACCTTAGTTTTAGTAAAAAGGCTTTGCAACTGACACCCCCCATTCGCTAATCGCAACACTGGCCCATTAGCCTTATTTTTCCATATTTCTCAAATAAACTCAATTAATTCTAATATTTAATTCAAAAATAAATTAAATTAAATAAAGAAATTTATGGGGTGTTACAACTCTCCCCCACTAGAAACGTTTTCGTCCTCAAAAACATACATTAAGCGAACAGCTCAGGATAGGAGTCTTTCATCTTACTCTCTAGTTCCCAGGTGACATTTCCACCTGCTGCTCCTCTCCAAGCCACTCGAACCAAAGCTATCTCCTTACCATGCAATTGCTTCAGCTTCCGATCTTCAATTCTCACAGGCAAGGTCTCAACTGTCAGATTGTCCTTCATTTGTACGTCATCCACTTGGATTACATGAGATGGATCTGCAATGTATTTCCTCAACTGAGACACATGAAATACGTCATGCAAATTTGTCAACATTGGTGGCAATACAATACGGTAAGCCACCTCTCCAACCCTCTCTGTAATCTGATACGGACTAATGAAACGTGGAGTCAACTTCCTTGACTTCAGTGCTCTACCAACGCCAATTGTAGGAGTCACTCTCAGAAACATATGACCCCCCTCTTGAAATTCAAGTGTCCTCTGTCTCTTATCATGGTATCTCTTCTGGCGACTCTGAGAAGCCTTCATCTTCTCCTGAATCATTTTAATCTTCTCTATTGTCTCTTGTACAATTTCTGGTCCAATCACCGTACTCTCACCAGATTCATACCGACACAAAGGTGTTCTACATCTCCTACCATACAAAGCTTCAAATGGGGCCATACCAATGCTCGAATGAAAACTATTATTGTAGGTAAATTCAACCAAGGGTAGATAACTATCCCAAGCACTGCCTTTTTCCAATACACAAGCACACAACAAATCTTCTAGTGATTGAATAGCTCTTTCCGTCTGTCCATCAGTCTGCGGATGATATGCGGAACTCAATCTCAGCTTAGTACCCAAAGCTTTTTGTAAACCTTCCCAAAATTTAGATGTAAACCTTGGGTCTCTATCTGATACGATACTCGAAGGAATACCATGCAGACTCACTATCTTCTCAATATACAATTGAGCTAACCTCTCCATCGGATAATCCATTCTCATCGGTATAGAGTGAGCATACTTCATCAATCTGTTCATAATAACCCAAATAGCTTCACAATTCTTCACCGTCCTTGGCAAACCAGAAACAAAATCCATAGCTATACTATCCCACTTCCATTCAGGAATAAATAACGGTTGCATAGCTCCATACGGCTTCTGATGCTCAATTTTTGACTTCTGGCAAGTCAAGCAAGCATAAACAAATTCAGCTATTTCCTTTTTCATTCCAGGCCACCAAAACAGCTTCTTCAACTCATGATACATCTTGGTAGCACCAGGATGGATACACAATCCACTACGATGTCCTTCCTCAAGAATACTCTTTCTCAATTCGACAACATCAGGAACACAAACACGATTGCCAAACCTCATTATACCATTCTCATCGATTCTCAATTCACATCCCTTACCTTGGTTAATCAGAGTCAACTTATCAACCAACTCAACATCAGCTTTTTGACCCTCTCGAATCTCCTACAAAATACCACTAGTCAGCTTCATCATACCCAATTTAACACTGTTAGGAGTGTCTTCGCATACCAAACTCAAATCTCTGAATTGTTTAATTAAATCCAATTCTCTCACCATTAACATAGACATATGTAAAGGCTTCCTACTCAAAGCATCGGCAACAACGTTTGCTTTACCCGGATGGTAATTCAGCCCAAAATCATAATCCTTGAGGAATTATAACCATCTTCTTTGTCTCATATTTAGCTCTTTTTGATCAAAGAGATACTTCAGACTCTTGTGATCACTAAACACTTCAAACCTTGAACCATATAGATAATGCCTCCACAGTTTCAACACAAATACCACTGTTGTCAACTCTAAGTCGTGAGTCGGGTAATTCCTCTCATGCACTTTGAGTTGTCTCGACGCATAAGCGACTACCTGTTGATTCTGCATTAGTACACCTCATAATCCCATCAATGAAGCATTATAATAAACAATAAAATATTCTGCCGGATTCGGTAAAATCAAGATCGGCGCACTAGTCAACCTCTTTTTCAAATCTTGGAATCCTTATTCACATTTCGAATCCCAGATGAACGCTTGACCCTTCCTAGTCAACTTAGTTAACGGCAACGCTAACTTTGAAAAGCCTTCAATGAACTTTCTATAGTAACCCGCAAGACCAAGAAAACTACGGATTTCGGAAACTGACTTCGGAGCTTCCCACTGAGACACAACTTCTACCTTCGTCGGATCCACGACAGTACCATTCTTGGAAATCACATGCCCAAGGAAACTTACTTCGCTTAACCAGAATTCACACTTCGATAGTTTAGCATAAAGCTGCTTCTCTTTCAACAATTCTAATACAACTCTAAGATGATTTGCATGCTCTTCTTCATTCTTAGAATATATTAAAATATCATCTATAAACACCACTACGAACTTGTCGAGATAAGGATGAAAGATCCTATTCATATATTCCATAAAAACACCAGGTGCATTAGTAACTCCAAATGGCATCACAGTATATTCGTAATGACCATACCTTGTTCTGAATGCAGTCTTCTGAATATCGTCTGTCTTCACCCGAATCTGATGATATCCCGACCTCAGATCAATCTTACTGAACACACACGCCCCAACTAGCTGATCCATTAAATCATCAATCCTCGGCAACAAATACTGATTCTTGATAGTAACCTTATTCAGCTGTCTATAATCCACACACAGCCTCATCGAACCTTCTTTCTTCTTTACTAGTAACACTGATGCACCCCACGGCGAAACACTAGGACGAATAAATTCCTTCTCAAGTAACTCTTCCAATTGACTCTTCAACTCAGCTAATTCAGATGCCGACATACGATACGGCGCCATCGAAACCGGACTAGTTCCAGGAACCAGCTTAATAGCGAATTCCACCTCCCTCTCTGGCGGTAACTCTCTTACATCTTCTGGAAAAACTTCGGGAAAGCACATACTACCGGTAATCCACTACTCGCCGCTTTACATTTCACTTCCATAGGTGCAATCAACATAAACACGGCAGCCCCGTCCTTCATCGCTTCACCTACCTGTCTAGCAGTCATTGCCAATTCTTCCACACTCACATCTTCAGGAAAAATAACCGTCTTCGTGAAACAATTGATAGGAATCCGGTTGAATTGTAACCAATTCATTCCCAGAATAATGTCGAGTTGTTCCAACGGAAGGCACACTAAGTCCATTCCGAATTCTCTACCAAAAATATCAATTGGACAGATCAAACAAGCAAACGAAGTAGTCACTGAACCCGACACAGGAGTGTCAATAATCATACTTCCATTTATATCAGATATTTCTAAATTCAACCTTTTAGCACAACCCATAGAAATAAAAGAATGTGTCGCGCCAGTGTCTATAATCGCAATTAAAGGAGTGCCATGGATAAAACACGTACCTTTAATCAACCGATCCTCTAGAGTATTCTCGAAACTAGATAAGGAGAACACTTTACCACCAGCTTGATTCTTCCTCAGCTTAGGACACTTAGGACTAATATGACCCTCATCTCCGCAGTTGAAACAGGTTATAGTGTTCCCTTTGCACTCAATAGCAATGTGGCATGCCTTCCCACACTTATAGCACTTCTTTTCTTCACTTTTGCACTCGTGAATGCGATGTCCAGGTTCTCCACACATAAAGCACTTAACAGGGGCACCAGAGTCTCCCCCACTAGGCTTCTTCCAACCTCCAGCTTTCTGATTACCTTTACCATATGGCTTACCATGGTCCATAGGCTTCTTCCCTTTCTTGTCAACTAACTCGCGAGAGTGAGATGACTTCAGCTTGAGATTATCCTATTCATAGATTCTACTACAATCTACCAAATCAGTAAACCGTCAAATCCTTTGGTACCTGATACCCTGCTTAATTTCGTCCCGGAGACCATTCTCAAACTTAACACACTTTGAGAACTCGCTAGCTGCATCATTGTTATAGTGGACAATACTTTGCTAGCTCAACAAACTTGGAAGCATACTCCAGCATGGTCATATTACCTTGTGTCAGTTCCAGGAACTCAATTTCTTTCCTGCCCCAAACATCTTCAGGGAAGTACCTCCTCAGGAATTCTCTCTTGAACACGGCCCAAGTAATTGCTACACCAACAGCTTCTAGTTCATCTCTGCTAGCAACCCACCAGTCATCATCTTCTTCAGACAGCATGTGACTACCATACCTCACCTTTAGATTTTCATCGCAATCAATCACTCGGAAAATCCTTTCAATTTCCTTCAGCCACTTATGAACGCCTTCGGGATCGTGAGTGCCCTTGAACAGCGGAGGATTGTTCCTCTGAAAACTGTTCAGTTGTCTGTCAGCACCAATTCCAGCTCCATTGGCATTCCCTCCTAGCACACCAACCATTGGCATTCCCTCAGCAATCGCATCATCGTTTCTTCCACCTCTTCCAACCATTGTTATGCTAATCCATAAAACAATTTCGTTAGAATAAAGAGTATCGACAGTGTCTACCTTACACTAGTCGCATACAAGGGAAATACTGACACTAAGACTCTGACTCTGACGACCAACCAGGCTCTGATACCACTATTGTAACACCCTTCTAAACCCCGCTGAAATTTTAACAACAATCAGAGTAAAACATGAAAAGGGCATTACAATCTCTAGATAAATAAAACAATACTCATGTCATGCCATAAAAGAGAACGTTAAACCAAAATTATCCAGATTAACATGTTAACACAGCGGAAAATATCTTTAACATCTGAATAATGAAACAACCAGAGTCGTAGACTTAAAATACAATCATAAACAAAACAACCAACAGTAAGAGTTTATCAAATAACTCTACATAACGTCCCCAGTGTTACACGACCAGAGCATGACACAAACCCAACTGAATCTAACGAATTACTTGACGAGCTAATCCTCACCAAGCACAAAAGCTACTCCTCAATATGAAAATAACAACAGTAATGGTGAGTTTCATTCGCATTAACAAATGTTATAGGAATATAAACAATACAACCTCATTCATACATTATTCACCCAAATCAATCATATTCAGATAGTATAGCAACATTCATCAAACACAACCACCCATATCAAACACATACAAATTATAACATTGGACAACTTCCATTCATGTTATAATTATGCACAACAACCTAATGCAATGCAACTAAATGCATGTGGTACCAAATATGGGACGAACCCATCTCACCGATCCACCATCGTTAAGGATACGACGACACCCACTCACTAATTCCACACAATGGGAATTAACTACCACTGATCCACCATCGTCAAGGATCAGCCACATAATGATTATGAAATGCATGCATAAACCATTACATGCTCATCATCCACATCCATCAACGATTCATAATCATTCATCCACAACACACAAAGCATACTCATATCACAACCATTTGATATTCACCACAACATAATACATTTAACACATCAATATATTATCACCTCAGTAATCATACTAGCTCAAAACACCGCATAGCATATCCGTACCGTTACTCAATTTACCACCAAATACCAATTTTCAAAACCAAATAAAATAACTTTAGGGTTAATGAACTTTTTGGTCCCTCTAAATATTGTAGATTTCGTTTTTAGTCCCTCCAAAATTTTCCTTTAAGAAATCGTCCCTTCAAAATTTTTCGTCTAAACTATTGGTCCATAACGTCAAAATTGTTAGAGATAGCTACGACTTTAGCCACTGATTAGCTACGAAATTTGACGTTAGGGACCAATAGTTCGAAAGAAAAATTTTGAAGGGACAATTTCTTGAAGGAAAATTTTGGAGGGATTAAAAACGAAATTTGAAATATTTAAAGGGATGAAAAAGTTCATTAACCCATAACTTTAAGTTATAACTCTCTAATCTATTTCATAAAATAGAGAATTAATTTATTTAACGGACTCTCAAAACGGCGTACGAAAAGGATTAACGGTTTAGAAGTTATGAGTTTTTATAAAATAAACCATTTTTCAGAAAACACACAGCGTAACCGGTTACAGCCTATAGCGTAACCGGTTACGTCAACGCAACACAAATATTTTTTGGAAAAACTCCTAGCGTAACCGGTTACAGCTCCCAGCGTAATCGATTACGAATGACGTAACTGCATTCGCTATTAATTTTTCACCTACGTAACCGGTTACACCCTCCCCCGTAACCGATTACGGACCCGTAACAACCAAAATATGCTGTTTTGACAGCATTTCTTCCATTCTTTCCAAGCCAACACTTAGCAGTGCGAGTCCAGCACAATTATAAGGCAAAGTTCAGCATTTTCACATCAATCTAATGCACAACAATTATCTCTAACATTACTAATCAACCACAAACCATGTTTAGCATCAGATTTATGAAAATAGAGTCCTAAACCAAAACCCCAACTCTGACCTATAATCCAATTTAGAATCCTAACATACAAACTTAACCGAATCATTCATAATACCTATAATAGAGGTTAATGAGAAGAATCCCCCTTACCTCGATGTCGAATTCTTAGATGTTCTCGCTCTTCGCACTTTGCTTTTCCCCCAATTTCACTTTCAGCTCTTCTGTTCTCTCTTGGCTTCCAATTTTCACAACTTTCTCTCTTTTCCTTGTTTATGAAAAATATAACCTTAGTTTTAGTAAAAAGGCTTTGCAACTGACACCCCCCATTCGCTAATCGAAATACTGGCCCATTAGCCTTATTTTTCCATATTTCTCAAATAAAATCAATTAATTCTAATATTTAATTCAAAAATAAATTAAATTAAATAAAGAAATTTATGGGGTGTTTCACTAATTATCTCCACCACTGATTAATTATTACGGACCAATAATTCTGCTAGACTACTATTCTACTGATAAAACTATTTCCTGCATTCGAGTTATTATTTCTTCTGTCAAAATATACCCCCTATTACTAGAAATCCTTCGACATATACCTGCTACTGATATTATTTTGTTATGCAAAAAGGTACTTCATTCTGTTAAATTCACAACCTACTAAAAACACACACTACTAGTTCATTGAATCATTAATTATATTTTGGGTTAATAGCCATTTACCCCCTACCATATAGGCGAGATTTGATTCCCCCCCTTAAAATAATTTGTGATTTCCCCCCTTGAGAAACCCAGATTCTAAATTGTATCCCCCCTCATGCTGACTTGGCCATGGAATCTTCCTACTTGGCCTGCCAAGTGGCTTTTTTAATTTTTTTAAATCCACGTCATTTTTTTTATATATTATATTTTTTTTACGTTTTTTAAAATTGTTATTTTAATAATTTTTATAAATTATTTTTATAGAGTATTTATTAGTTTTTATGAATTGTAAAAATTAATGTATGGGCCTAAGCCCTTACTTGTTGCATTATAAGCCCATTTATGAGAGTCTGTTTTTAAAACAAATGTATGTGTGTGTGTTTGCTTTATAAAGACTCACTTTGTCTTTGTAAAAATCGATGTGAGACTTGTTAATATATACATACAGCAGTAGAGATGTGGGACTTGTTTAACAAGCTGCAGAGAAAAAAACATAAATCAACAATTTTGAAATGACAATAAGCTCCTCTTTCTTTGAAGAATAAGGTGATTTGTACAAAGCTATATAAAATTGGCCAAAGAGAAAATGAGGCGCTAACTAATTTTTATAGATAATGTTAATGCTAATACATCAAATACAATATTTCTACCTTTCGGAGATGAGTAATAAACTCAAAATCATCAACTAATTGCTTCCTTAGTGTTGGTGGAATCTGAAAGTTGACAAGTTTATTAGGAAGAGCCACAATTTTTTCCTGACATTAAGCAAACAATAAAACCAATTATATTATATCATGTAGTAAGAAAAATTGTAAGCAACCATTCCCTCACCACATACCATACCAGGGACAAAACATGAGCAAAAAGATTGAAATATTTCATTAGAACTTTCCAAATAATTTAACATAGTTTATCCTGATACAAATGAATTACATAAAATTCAATGATGCATTAGTGCATATAATGTTTGATTATTTCCCTGTACAAAATAAAATTTAAAATAGAGAAAATACCTTAACCAGAGAATCATTCTTTCGTTTCCTGCCTCTTGCTACTGCGATACATTTTTCCCAGAATGTCTTAGAGTCGGTTTAAACATATTTTAATGAAGTAAACTTCAATGAAAATAACAACAACTTAAAATGGTTTCTCGGCGTGCCAACAATGAATGTGTCATACCCCAATTTTTGACCCTAAGATCATACATTGGTTGTAGTTTAATCATCAATCAAGAGCACCATTGTGAGACTCCATTCTTGATACTGTGTTTATCTCTGAGGGGAATCATCAAGCAAATTTAGCTTTTTATTTGTTTTATACTAACCAAAATCCAAAAATATGTATTTTGTCTCCTTTGTTTATATTTTACAAGTAAAAGATCGGGCATAAATCAAAACAGTGCAAGAAAGCAATTTTTGAAAATTTTGAAGATGGAAATCGATTTACCCAAGGGGGAAATCGATTTCCCTATGGCGAAATTCAAATAATATAAGGAGGGAAGTGTGACATCATTTTGGCACCTATTTTCTTTGATCATTTTTGTCATTTTACCAATTTTCCACCTCACCAAAATTAATTCCCTTCATTAAACCCACTTAAACCTCATTTTACCATTTTTACCATTTAAATACCATTTAAACACCAATTAAACACAAGTTAATTAACCAAGAGCAAAAAGACCAAATTGCCACTACTCTTGCTCCCATCCTATAAATAGAGGTCTCTACTCCCCCATTTCTCAAGCTTGGAGAGCCAAAAAAGTTCTTGCAAATTCATTTCTCACCCTTTCCAAAACCCTCACCCAAAGTTCATTTTCATAGAATTAGTGAGATTCACATTGAATCTTACTAGTTTTGAACTAAACCTCCTACATTTCACTCTTTTCTTTGTTTGTTCATCTCCAATTTTGAAGGATCTACTCATTTTGTGCTTGTTCTTGAAGCTTCTTCATCATTTGGTTCAAGAATTGGTAAATCCCTAAACTCTAAGATGTAGATCTTTGTTGCTTGTGTTCAATGCATCTTTGATGCTATATTGGTCCTATTTGATGGTGAAATGGTGGAAAATTCGTGCTCCAATGGATATGTGACCATAAGGTGTTTGTATGTTTGTCTAAATTGAGTTTTATAGTGCATAATGCTGTTTTTCTTTCAAAACTGTGCGCAGGAAATCGATTTCCTCCAGAGGGAAATCGATTTCCACTATGTTTTTTGCGCCTGTTTTTGAAGTTGATTTCCTACAAAGGGAAATTGATTTCCTTAAGGCAGAATGCTTGTTTTTGTGGTTTTTGACTTGTTTTTGGTTCTAACTCTTCTTCTACTCCATTCTTTTGATATTTTCTTTGAATCACAAGTTAGAGGCCTAATTTCTCTCTAATTTCAATGGACTTAGGGCGTCGATAGGATGAGAATCCAAATCCGCAGTATTAAGTGATTGAAATTATGGATGAAAGGAGCTTTTGAATGTGGTTCCATCTTTTATTTCTTTTTATTTTGATCGGTGAAAGTCTTAATACCTTGAGAATTCTTATGGATTCTTGGTAAAGACTAGATCGCTCCCTATTTTTCTTTTCGTGCGGTATTGCTTTCGGAGAGTGATCTACATATCGCTTCTCTCGCATGCATTAACACAAAGTTTTGACCGGCCTCGTTGTAGGGTGATTTCTACATAAATCACTTGGCGATCTGCTTAACATAGCGTAATATTTCGTGTCCCGAATCAAAAAAGATCAAATATGGAAGAGAATTGTATACGGTTGATTTAAGACTTGTGGAGGTTTATCGTGTAGTCGCTATGATTTTATCAAGCTTTTGATAAATGTCCATTGAATTTAAATCCGAGAACATCCTTCACTCACCATCGATCTTTATTACTAACTTTGATAACATACTTGACAAATTTCAAGATGGTTATCTTTAACATCTAACAACTAACTTTAATTTCTGCACTTTATTATATTGCTCTTTATATTTCTCGCTTTTATCGCTTTATTTTATCATTTCATCATATTTACATTCTGATATTTTCTCTTTGTCCATTTGGACGTTTATATTCCGCTATTTTTTCTTTGTCCATTTGGACGCTATGTTTATGTTTCCGCCATTTTTACTTTTGTCCATTTGGACCATACTCTATTTTTGTGCTAAAACATTAATAATCAACTTAAAATCTAAAAAACACATAAGGATCTCTATGGACTACTGGTTACTATCCCGGGCATTTTTGGAGATTCGGACTTATGGACTTAGTACCTTTGGACCCTGTTATGATATTGTTACTCTGTTGTTATTCTGTCTGTCTGGCATTGGATTATTGTCTGTTCGTGTATGCAGGTATTTCCTTGAAAGTCCTTGATGGTTAATTCCAAGGCAGTGATAAGGATTTTACCCGAAAACCTTCTCCCTTTTTTCAAAATCTTCTCCCTTTTTACAAAACCTTCTTATGTTTGCAACTTTTTTAAAACCTTTCTTTAAAAATATCTTTTTGCCCTTAGTGGCTTTTCTTCAAAAAGTTTAGACACGACTAATTGTTGAAACAAGTGGCGATACCCCACGATTTTGAAATTGATTGATATAATGAGATCTTTTCCGCATGAGAGAGCTAGTGGCATACTCGTTGATTTCTATCCGAGTTGGAGCCCTTCTTTCATTTGCAATGCAAAGAACTCGTTTGTTCTCATGCTCAAGATCAATGGCTGAGTATTTCTCTCCGACGATGATAAAGTGTTTATTCATTTTTAAAACGTTTTTCCCTTTTAAGCGGAACTACATTAGCTCTGACTTCTCCATTGCACCGAGGAGGTATGTATGCACAAGGCTTAATGTCTTGCCGAGCTTATTTTAAAAATAAAACAAACTCTCTTTTTTAGCATACACAACACAGATTTTCAAAAAGGTTCCTGTGGAGTACCACAGATATGAGGGGTGCTTAAAACCTTCCCCTTGTATAATCAACACCCGTACCTAAGATCTCTTTTTGTTTTAAAAACAAACTTTGGGTTTTCTTCGTTCTTTTCCCTTTTCCTTTGGAAACAATAAAGCGCGGTGACGACTTTCACTGAAATATTGAGTCAAGTCAATCTTATGGCTTCGATCTCAGATTTTCCCCGCTACAGAATGGATCGGATGCAAAACCATTCTCTTTATCCAAAAAAACCAATCTCAGAGGAGACCTCAATCCTATAGCAGTGTGATCTGAAGGACCCCTTTTATCAAAATCATCTTTTTGAACGTGACAGATATGAAATAATAAAGCAGGTGAGAGGAATAATGGAAGATGATAGTGCATGCAAGAAGATGTGAGAAACAATAGAATAAGAGATGTAGGGGGTGAAGCATAATGCAAACTGATAGAGTCCCACATCGAAAAATAGTTTCTAAATGCAAAAGTTTATAAACCCCTTCCACACAATACATTTCAAAACTTCATTTAATGGACTATATGAATTAATATTGGGCTTTAAGGCCCAAATTAATATTTTAATAATAAATTTATAAATATAATTTCATAAAAAATATTAATAGAAATAATTTTAATAAACGTAAAAAAATAAAAAAGTTAAAAAATATATAATACATAAAAAACTGTTAAAAAAATGACGTGGATTTTAAAAAAAATAAAAAAGCCACTTGGCAGGCCAAGTGTGAAGATTCCATGGCCAAGTCAGCACGAGGGAGATGCAATTTGGAATCTAGGTTTCTCAAGGGGGGAATCACAATTTTTTTAAGGGGGGGGGAATCGAATCTCGCCTATATGGCAGAGGGGTAAATGGCTATTAACCCTTATATTTTTCATGGCTCCTATTATGGATTTGTCACTAAATACTAGACCAAATGGACATAAAGTGGCTAACTCACAAATGAACCTATACTGAGAAACACTAACACGTGCAAAAAAAAAAACAATAGAAAAAGCAACTGGTGGACCGTAGCTAAGGGAGGTGCCCGCCCCTTATACATATATGGCCACCTGAAGCCTTGGGACGACCGTCCTCCACCCTCACCAAACCTTGGGCACCTGCCTCCAAGATCTGTGGGTCCCACCCACTTTTCTTCTTCATCAATGGGGCGCCCGCCCCCATCCCCAGGGTGGCCCCCCGTCCAAACTTCTCACCTTCATCTCTTCTCGTTCTTTTTTGAATAACATATTTCTTCAATAAACTTCTTAAAATCCATCCAACAAAATTCCATTTTTCCAGGATTCAATTAAACCAATAACTCAATTCAACAACTTATTTTCAAAAATAATTCAATCGATCAACCAAATTCATAGAGCACTCAAACTTCACAAAATTCCAGACAATATAGTAACAACACACAATTCATGATATTAATTTATAGAATCCCAATCCCACATACAGTTTATCATAATTCCGATTATAGAGGTTGAACCCCACCCTTACCTTGGATTGGAGGTCGCCTCTAAAATCCGATCGAGTGCAAGCCTTTGCCTTTTTCCTCGAAATCCACGATGAATTCCTCCGCTGTCAACGCCTCGTTCCGCTTTGTCGACAACTTTGTTTCACGATCTATTCTCCCAAAAGCCAAAACCTTATTTCCATAGAAACCTAATTCCATATATTCTCCTTTTCAATCAAATAAATCAGATAATAATAATAATGTAATTACTATTATTTTTTAATGGGCCTACTAATCGTACACCTCCACATTGCTATATACCACACCACAACTATACCAAATTAAATAATATTATTACTAATATTATTTTCTTCAACATAATCAATTTTATTAATTTTCCGATTAACCAACTAATAATCCAACTTTAACTTAATAATTTCGAACGACGTATCAATCCAATTAGCCTCTTAAAATAATACCGATAACATCCAACTACTCCGATAAATTCTCAACTTCTTCTAAATCCAATAATTAATTCCTTTAATAATTTAATTAAATAATTAATTAAATTCGGGGAGTTACACATAACACTTGGGTTCTTCCACACATCTCGAACAAACTGTATCAAATCAATTTCTACAATCTTCCATGATTTTTGATAAAAACCAGGAGGAAAACCATCCTGCCCAGGGGCTTTCCAAGGCTTCATGGAGAAAAGGGCTCGCTTAACTTTTGTTCCCCTAATATCTTCCCCAAGAGACTTCAAATTATCTATAGTTAACTTGGGAAAGCTCATATGCGATTGAATCCAGCTGCACCAGCCTTGCGGGCACGAGAAGAACCTTTTATAGAACATATAGTGACATGTAGCTTCAGCTCATCATGATCATTGATCCAATTGCCATTATCATCTTTGACCATCACAATTTTGTTCCTCCTACGTCTTGCTAAGGTTTTCAGGTGATAATATTTAGTGTCTCGATCACCATTCACCAGCCACATGGTTCTGGAGCGCTGAAACCACATCATCTCCTCCTTACTCAAAATATCACTTAATTCCTTTTGTAATTGTTTCTCAAGAATCCTCATACCGCCATAATTATCCTTGACCTGAAGCTTGTGCTGAACTCCCGCTAATCTTCTCATGATTCTCTTCTTCATTTTGATTTGGTCGAAAGATTCAAATTTCTATTATCAATACCATTAACCACATTACTAAGATTACTGATAAATGGTTGATCATCCTACCACACTTCTTGCAGCATATTATGGTATGTCTCATGCATGAGCCAAGCAATGTCAAACTTAAAAGGTTGTTTTTGGTAAAAACGTTGGCTATCATCAAGATTAATGAGAATGGGGTGGTGGTCCGAAAAGTCTACATGTAACACCCCGAATTTAATTAGTTATTTAATTAAATTAATTATTTAATTAAATTGATTAAGGATTTATTTGTTGGAATTAGTCGAAGTTGAGAAATTATCGGTATTATTCTAAGAAGCGCAATTGGATTGATATGTCGATTAGAGCTGTTAAGTATAAAGTTGGATTAAATTAGTCGATTTAATCGGAGAAATAATATTAGAAATAATATTATTATATTGGAGTATTTTATTTAATTGAGTTGGTTTGGTTAGTGTTAGTAATGTGGAGGCGTGCCAAAAGTAAGCCCAATGTGAATAATACAATTGATATTATTTTAAGTGGAATTATAATACATTGTAAGGAAAAATAAGAAATAAGAAAAAGGTTAGGGTTTGGGTGCTGTGACAGGGAGAAGAAGAAAAGAGGAGTACGAGGGTTTGGCTATGAAGAAGAGAAAAGTGGCACAAGAAGTTGGAAGTTGCGGCGAAGCGGAATTCGACCGGAATATTATAGAAAGACCGTCAATCTAAGGTAAGGGTGAGGTTCAATCTCTATAACCGGGTATATGATAGGACGTATGTGGAGTTAGGTTGTATAAATTGATGACATGGTTTTGTTTGGTTGTTTGATGTGCTGAAAATATAGTTGATGTTGTTGTTCCATTGGTCGATTAATGGTTGTCGTGTATTTAGTTGTTGTGTTGATTTGGTTAATTAATCGAGACTATGAAAATTTGTCGTTGCTGGAAACATTATTGTGTTGGATTATGTGAAATTGGTCAAAGAAAACTGGAAAAAAAATATGGTTGCAGTTGCTAGAAACGTTGGAAAGAAACGAAGAAGACAAAGCTGAAGTTTGGGGCGGGGGCCACCCATATAAGGGGCGGGCGCCCCAAATTGATAAAGGAAAGTGGCTGGGGCCACATAATTAGGGGGTGGGTTCCCCACACAAGGGATGAGCGCCCCATGCCATTAAGATGGCCGTCCCAGGTCATAAAGAAGGAGGGTGGGGGCCCCAGGAGTCAGTTTTATCCGTTTTGTTTTTTTGTGTTTTGGCTGTAGTGTTATATTTATACATTGAATCTTGTAGGTACGTAGTAGAGACATAAGTAATACCATTAGCTTATTATTATTTAATTATTTGTTTCGATTGGAGGTATGGCATGAGCTAAAATTAATTAAATCCGTAAGTTAGTATAGGAACTGTGTAACAGAAAATATAGAATTGCAGGATTCATATATTTAGCAATGTAGTATTAATATGGTAGAACCTGTTAGAACAAGATTGGGATCTATGTTTAGAATCTGATTTTAATGATAACAAACATATATTTTGTTAGTAACAATTTTATTACTAATGGTGTCATTGAGTGTGCAGATGTTATCTTATAAGTCTTATTCGACATGCATCAGAATCATTTTGTTTGGGATACAAAACCACGTGCTCAGAACAATGCTGATATTCGTCTAAAGAAACAAGCATGATAATTGTATCAGAAATCTTCTGTTGGAAGTTATGTATATTTAGAAGTTGTTGAGTCAGAAGTTTCTGACGTGATTCATCAGAAGCAGACGTTCTGAAGACTGAAGAATGAAAAAGATCAGAAAAGGTTCAGACAAGCTCAAAGTAATAGATCAAAAACATCAACCAATGATCAGAAGCATTCAAGACGAAAAGATCAGAAATAACATCTGATTAAAAGCAAGATCAACAAACAAGAAACATCTAAGAACATAGTAAAATGTTCCAACAAAGTTACATGCATGCAATCACAGTGCTCGAAGTAAAGACAAATGATAATATCTATCTTGGCTACATCTTGGAAGAATGAAAATGAAGAAAACACGCCACCAACAGTAATTATCACACTAAAGATAAGATTTACCTTGGAAATATGTATTTCATAATTCAATCGAGGCAAAGCATTAAAAGCTATGTATCAAATATGCTTTAACGAATATGCTCCAACGGTATTATGCCGAGCCTATATAAAGAGCAAACTTTGAACTTGAAAGTGGGAATACAGCAAAATAAAAAGTACGAAGAATATAGGGCTCGGTAAAAAAAAATTAAAAAAGAAGAGGAAAAAGCGCTGGTAAAGGGGGGGTATGAAAGCGCTTTTAGAAAGCGTTGATATAGGGGGGTTATGAAAGTGCTTTAGTAAAAGCGCTGGTAAAGGGGGGGGGGTATGAAAGCGCTTTAGCAAAAGCGCTGCTATAGGGGGGTATGAGAGCGCTTTAGCAAAAGCGCTGCTATAGGGGGGTATGATAGCGCTTTAGCAAAAGCGCTGCTATAGGGGGGTATGATAGCGCTCTACTAAAAGCGCTGGCGTAGCCCTTTTAAAATTAAAATTTTTAAACAAAATAACAAAAACTGTACGCGTTCTTTGCCTCTCTCAGAACTCTATTTTCACGAACATACGCTTTCTTCTCCGACGAACTCAGAGCCCTAGCCTCCGTCCTCTATCGTCGTCGCCGTTCTATTGCTCAGATACTAAAACCCTATTATCGTCGTCGTTGTTCTTCCATCAAATACCTAAACCCTATTATCACCGTCACCGCCTTGCTCCGACCCTCTCTCTTTTCGTCTCTGCAACTCCGTCTGTTGCTACTCCGGCCGTCTCTGCTTATTCTTTTCAAGCTTCCCCTCACAAACGCCATTCTCCAACTCTTGGTAAATTCCATAACACTGAAATTAGATTTATTCATTTCAATTGAATAACAATGTTGTGGTTTGATTCTGGTTTGATGCCGGTTTGATGTTGGTTTTATCCATCAGACACTATAATCTGAGAGTATAATATGTTTGATTTCCGGTTTGATGCTGAGAGATTACTATGTCCTTATGCTGCCAACAATCGATATGTTGTGAAAATACTTCGATACACTCTCCTGCTTAAGAAAATTATATATATGAACATGATTTTAGTGTTTATTCATATGTTTTCTATAGTTGAAATTCTGTTTTTGTCTTTGATACATAGCTATAAAAGATTTTTCTTTCCTTAGATTCGGTTCGCCTGATGCTTATAATTGTTGGGTTGATAAACTATCTATGGAATTTGTTGAATTAGTAATTACGTGTTATTAGTTTCTTGAGGTGAATCTTGCCCTTGATTTGTCAATGAAAGTTGGGTCTCTGATATCTCAGTTTTCTGTGTAATCTCATTTGCCTTTTGTAATACGGTGAACTGACTTTATCGGAATGTTGCGGATAGCAAGAGTCGCCACCGACTTTTATTTTATCCAAATTATCAGAAAGGCTAACAGAACAGGAAAAACCTTTTAAATAAAAACTGAGTTCGGGGGGTAATTTATGCAAAGGGAAGGTGTAAGGAACCCTTTGCATCCATGGTTTTCCATGGACTCTTAATTGCTTTGCTCTTTAGTTTTGAAGCCAAAAGTTTCATAAATGTAGAAGAAGAGAAATAAGGACTTTAGCTCGTAAATGAGCGTAGCCTTTTTGAAGGTTTATGAAAAATTGTAAGAAAAAGATTTAAGCCAGAGCAAAGCAATTAGGGGCAAATTACATGGTTAGATGAAAAATGTTCTTTTAGCCTTTCAGGGCTATCCATACCATAGGAGGGTAAGGAAGTCCTTTGATTTGGAGGTTGAAGGGTCGTCGAGTTATTTTTCGCCATAAGACTGTCCCATGCCATAGAGGGGCAGGTAGTTTAAGGGAAGGATCAAAATAGCCTTTCGTTTAGGCAACCAAAGGATACCTCAGCACTTCGTAGGCAACTTCGAGGGACGAGATCATATTTGGCGAATCGAAGGCAGCATCATTAGGGACTTATGATCTTTGAATGAACTGAGGGCAACATTGCTGAGGTATCCTCGTATTCGAGGGACTTGGTTATTCTGCATTTAAAACACAAGGCAACAGGCAACAAGAGGGGTACCATAAAAGGTGCGTGGGTGCAACAATCACGTGATCAAATTCAATTATATTATCTTGTAATTAGGTGATTCTAATTCAATTCAGGGTTATCACTCCCTAGGATTACTAACCACACAATAATATAAATAATATGGCAGATTTAAGTGCCTTCAAGGCCACACAATACAACCTCGGAGTAGATACAAAAATATTATGGGAATGGGGGAAGAGAAGCAATAAAACCCCACAAGGCAGATAGTTCTGACATAAGTAATAATAAAAGGAAAACAAAGTAAATTGAGTTTCAGGGTTACCGAACATTTGAGCTTTGACTGGTCCGTTAACCCTGAAAATTGGAAAAGGAAAAATAGACAGAAAAGGGGTGAGTGTAGGCGGAGTTCATTATATTTGAAGGCAACCCTAATTTTAAATAAAAGAGGAAAAAATAACAAATATTTAAATAAGGATTAAATCGAGACTTAGATTTTGATCTGATAAGATTCGTGGTTGGAGGATCTTGGTGCTAACCCTGAAACTGCACAAAGAAACAGAAAATTCTTAGTGTAGGTGTTATCATACCCCAAATTTGTCCTACCCTTATTTATCTGGCTTGCAACTCATAAACATACATCCATTCAGGTCATATCATTGCATGCATCTGTATCATTGGTCCTTGGTCAGAAGGAGAGACTTGAAGCCTAATGTGGGGTGTCATTATCTTGTCCAAGATCCTTTGAAATCAGGGTTTTCATCCAGTTCATGGCATTAGTGAGGAGGTACAAGTTCAAGAGACATTTGATTGCCCAAATCATCATAATCAAGGTTTCTTTGACCAAAGTCAACCAGCTGACATTCTGGTCAACATTTAATCAGGAATGGATTTTGTGAGTGAGAAGCTTTCATACTGGCCATGTGGATGTGTTCATTTGACTGGATTTGACTGGAGAAGATTTAATCAAGAATTTCATCAATAACCAGGAAAATCAAAACAGTTGACATTTGGGTCAAAATCAGAAGAATTATTCAAATATTGACTTTTGGTGGAAATTCAACCAAGAAAAGTCAAAGAATGGATAAAATCAGGAGTTTGACAAAAAGTTGCCAAAAATAGAAAAATAACAAAAAGGGAAAGTTTTCATACTTAGAAATTTTTTTGAGGTTTCAAATCTTGATGGACAGTCCACTTCAGCCCTGATTTACACGTGGCAAATGGCATTTTTTGGAGAAATTTCCAACATCAAAGTTGTTCCTCTCATGGAGTAGAACAACTTTGTAGTTGGACACTTTTTCATTTGAAGCTTGTATGAAGAGATAAATGGTTTGAAGTTACTGAAAATCCATTCAATCTAAGTCACAATCCAAGTCACAAGCCAGGTCATGACCAGACATTTCATCAAGCATGTGGCATGCCAAATTGCAAGCTGATTCCAGAGGTGTACAGATGTGCTATGAGTGAAATCTTGGTATGTTTATGTTACTCTCCATGCCCTCTATCCAACAAAACAGGAATCATGGCAATTGAACAAATATTGAGCCTATTGCAAGCCCTCAAAGTCATGCCCCCACACTGACCAAGTCAAGCGTTCGGTTGGGCAGAATTTCAGGTCACGTGCGTGACATTTCCACAAACACGTGGTAGGCTGTCTTGGGATCCAATTTTCTCCCTCCACAAGTATCTATTTTGAACAAGTTTGATCTTAAAACGTTATTTGCCATGCCCTCTATCTAATGAGTCCAAGATCACTAGTTTTGGATGCGTATGGACCAAGATAGAAGCACATGAAGTCGTGCCCTCGCCAAGACACAACGCAGCAACTCGCCAGGTCAGAATCCATGTCACACTTGCAGGTTCCATGCAGTGATTTCCTTCAAGTCCCAGGTCATTTTGTGAGGATACCAAGCATCATCTTAAGACACCTCCAACACCATTCTTGCACCATTACATGCCCTCTTTGCAATGAGCCCAAAATTAAGTCAAACCTTGAGCCACAGTTAGAGATACATGAACCTAAAGTGAGCTTCATGGCAATGGAGCTTTACAATCAAACACATAGCATTCACCAACATGCTTCCATAAAAGGCCATGCAATTTGCTGGGCACGTGAAAGAGAATAAGGATTTTGCCACAAATGTACCAACCTTACTCACTAAGGATTCAAGGCCCATCTCAAAGATATCACTATGAGCCACCCTCACCTCACACTATATAAACTCCACACCTCACACACTCACTTCACACGCTCATTCTGAAAACACTCTCACTCCCACACTTCTCCTCACTCTCTCATCACTCTCCTCTCCTTCTCCTCTCTCACCATAATCAACTCTCACCAACCACCCTAAAGCAACAAACTCCGGCCGCCACAACAAACTTCGGCCGCCATAACCAACTCTTACTCCATCAATCTCCATCCTTTATTCATTATTTCATCACCACCGTACAATAACTGCCATTGCATCTTCCTTCAACCTCCATAGCTGAGCCATACTTCGAAGCTTCATCAAGCTCCAAAGAAAGTTCACGACGACATTACGGCTTCTTGAAGTGGACAGCATCGACGCATATTCCAGTGTAGATCCGGATCCGTGGAGTTCTCATTCGTCGCTCAAGACATATTCAGGTATATTTCCATGACCTTTCTCAGCATGATTAGAGGATGATGATCACTGTGTGTTGCATAAATTTCATGTGATTTCGATTCTTGAAAGTTACTCTCTATGATTGTCCGCACTGATGGATCGCGTTCTTGAATGTTATGAATAACTGTAAATGCAACGCGATGTTTAGAGTAGGTTTTGGTGATGTTTGTTATAGTTAGGGCTTTGCAATTCGCGTTCGGTTTGCATGTTAGAGGACGTTTCATTGAAAACTAAGACTGGATCTGTGATCTACGTGCAAAACCGAGTAAGGTGATGGTGGTTTGGTAATTTTCTAGGCGTTTGTTTTACTTCCGGCGGCGGCGTTGAAGGAAGAAGATGACCGGAGCATCTTCGGCTCCGGCGGCGCTACTGCGTGATCCAGACGTGGCTTTATTACGTGGCGCATCCTTAATGGATCGCGTTTTCCACTCTTTTTCCATTTTGTCATTATTCACATGATTACCAGATGAGGTGGCGCGTTGTGATAGGCCAGGATCTCGTTTTGTCTTTTAGTCACTTAAGTGACTTTGACCAATTGATGCGTGTTGCTGATACACCTGCATGTTACGTTGCTTTTAATAAACAAACCATACAATAATAAATCACATGCTGATAACCAAAACATATGAAATAAAAAGTAATAAAATGAAACAAAAGGAAAATAGATTGGTTTGTGAGGTAGTGGGCCACGCGCATATGGGCTCTGCCCTGTTTCCAGAATCACATCTCCCAATTGCTAATGCACCACTGTTTAGTCCTTGGGCCTCTATGCGCCTATGCTATCTCCACCCCTGTTTCTCTGGCCCAGTTTTGCTTGTACATAATATTAGTTCATTCTGAAAATACTTTTGCGCCCCCTCTGCTGTTAATAAAAACAAATAAGAATGATTTTTCTTTCTTTTATTCTTTGGCACATTAATTGTTTTTTTTCTTAAATAAAATTGACTAAAAACTTTTTCCACCCAATTAGAACTTTTTGAAATTTTATTTTTTTTAATTGAATTTTAATTGATTGATTTCTTTGATTTGTGATTGGTTGATTAACCATAAATAAATAGTTTTTTAATTCAAAAATAGTTTCTAAAATGAATGAAAAATACAATATACTTGTGAATATTTTCTTTTTTAGTTTAGATTTCATTTCCTTATATTTTGTGAATATTTTCTATATTTTGCAAATGCCAAAAATACCCCTAGTTGTTAAAGTTGACTTTAGTCAACTTAAACAACTTTCTTCTTAGTTAATTCCCTTTAGATTTTAGTTTAGATCTTAAATAGGAATTAGAATAACAACTAGGCTAGAAAATAGGTTAGTCTCCCCATTTCATCCTTTTTTTCTTTTCAACTTTAAAACATCTAATAAATAGTTGAATAAAACCCCTTTAAAAAATACAAAGAAAATACTTAAAAGACATTAATAAAAAAGTGAAAATCATTAAAAAGGGAATGGAAGCTTGAATCTCCCTTGCTTTAGGGAATCATTCGAGTGCTTGGATCTCCCTTGCTTTAGGGAACCATTCGGGCGTAAGTTCCCAAATTCTAAAAGACACAAACCAAAGAGTAACTCGAGTTTCCCTTGCCTTAGGGATTTCCTCGAAACACTCAAACTCTCTCTCTTCTCTCCTTTCTTAAGGGCATTGTTATCTCCGCTCTATTGCATCCTAGGCTGTCCCCTTATGCAAGAGCACGAGCGTTAACTCCGCCCAACTAAAAAACACAAAAACAAACAGAAAATCTTGAGCCGAGCTACGGTAACTCTGATTCTTGAAAAGGATACGTAGGCAGCGGGGTAGGGCCCGTGCGAGTACAATTCTTTATTTTCCCTACATTTTGCATTCATTCGCATTTAGACATAGACATAGTTAGACACCCTTTAGATAGAAACAAACATAGGTGGATACCATTGAGTACGATGGGCATGAGGGGTGCTAATACCTTCCCCTTGCGTAACCGACTCCCGTACCTAGACTCTCTGGTCGCAAGACCTTGTTCTTACCCTTTGTTAGGTTTTCTGATATTCCTTTCCCTTATGGGATAAATATATTGGTGGCGACTCTATTCATTTTTTGCGAGCGTGCGACAACTGGCGACTCTGCTGGGGTTGTTGATAGACCTGTGCTGGTCCATTCTTAGCGATTCGATCCTAGCCTTTGTTTGTTTCTTTTATTGGGTGTTTTATTTTTATATGTTTGCATCATTTGTATATATGCTTGCATATCATGTTTATTCCCTGCTTGCATATCATGTTTACTTTCCGCATGCATCTGGACTATATTATGGGTCCCCGTGGGGGCCACATATTTTTCTGTGTTGTTTTGCAGGTGGGGGGTTTGTGTGAGGTAAAAGGCCCACTACCCAGGCCAGTGACACATAGGATTAGCGTGGATGCTCATGTTGACTCCCGTGGCTCTTGCTACGATCGAGCTTGACATGGGGTACCACAACTGGGCGAGGTTCTTTCATGGAACACTGTGTCTGGCACGCTTGCTGCCTCAAACACTTTGTACCCCATGGGAACTGTAGACCCTAGCGACCATTAGGGACCACCTGTCCGTGTCTAGAATTCATACCTGTGAGTTTGGGGTGGGACATGATACTAGCCTTCAACATACCCTGATTTCCATTTTGCAATCTGAAGCCGGAATTTTGAACCTGTTACATTCAGTGTTACCCAGATATCCAGAGCTGCGAGGGACATTCAGTCTCTCACCACATCGCACACATGACACATCATGCTATTGCATCCACCTCACTTCATTCGTGGAGAATCCTAAAGTCTATTTCCAAAAAATAATGATAAACATGTATATACTCTTTTTTGCAAAAAAAGAAAAGAAAAGAAAAGAAAAGAAAAGAAATAATGAAAAGACTTTAGGATTCTCCCAATGAAATGCATCCCACCATATCATTTAACATGCATGTTCATTTATTTTCAGGAACTTTTGGCTTTGTCACCAACACATGACCCCACCAATGAAGACTGGTAGACGCAACCCCTCTTATTCTTTCCTGGATCCGAATCTGGATTCCCTTGGGTGTTTAGCAAAGAAGATTACGCCAGATGAGTCAACCAATTTCCGAGAAAAATATGGGTATATTCTGAGCCTTCTCAAGATGCCGTTCACCAAGTACGAGCAGGGGGGAGTTCATACTTTGCTTCAGTTCTATAATCCTTCCCTTCGCTGCTTCACGTTCACCGACTACCTTTTGGTTCTAACATTAGAAGAGTATTCCCTATTTCTTGGCGTTCCTATAAAGAAGGAAGTACCATACTATGGCACCATGAAGGCCCCTGATTCCATTGAAATTGCTAAGGCTCTTTATTTGAGCAAGTCGGTCGTGGAAGCAAATCTCACCAAGAAGGGAGGAGGTCTTGGTTTTCGCATGGAGTTTCTGGTCAAAAGGGGTTGTGATGCTGCTGAAGCGAAAGAATGGGACACGTTTAGGGCTATCCTGGCTCTAAGTATCTATGGTATCATGATGTTTTCAAACGTTCCTAACTTTGTTGACATGAATGCAATTCATATATTCATTCTGCAGAATCCGGTTCCTACACTTTTGGGGGATGTTTATCACTCCATTCATCACAAGAGTAGTCAGAAGGGAGGTTTGATTAGATGCTGTGCTCCGTTGTTATATCGTTGGTTCAGGTCGCATTTGCCTGAGCGTGGTGCTTTCGTTGATAATAGGCACACATCTAAGTGGGCTGAGAGGATTATGGGGCTTAAGGCCAAAGATATTGTCTGGCACAACAGATCTTTAGATGACATGGAAGTTATTATGAGTTGCGGAAAGTTCAAAAATGTACCTCTCATGGGTCTTAGAGGTGGAATCAACTATAATACCGTCCTGGCTAGGAGAACATTTGGATATGCTTTTATCAGTCCCCCTGAGCAGACAGAAATTGCTGAGAATATTTTTTATCATTCAGCCACCGACAGTGGGCAGATGGCAGAAGCTGTACAAGCTTGGAAGAATATTTGTTGGAGAGATAAGAAACATTTTGGTCAGAAAGATTGTGCTACTTACGAGGATTATACTAAGTGGGTCGAATCTGTGGTTGATGCTCAAGGGATGCCTTTCCCTCCTAAAGATCCTTTGTACCCCCCTGCTGGTGAACAACCCAACATAGTTTCCATGCCTCGTTATAATCAAACTGTGGATCAGAATCGGAAATTGACTGAACAGATGGAAACAATGCAGGTTAAGATGAATACTGCTCGGCAAGAGAAGCTTTCCGCACTCCATAAGTTGAAATTAAGAGAAATAGAGCTCGAAGAACTGTATGCTAGAGGGAGCACTTCCCAGAAGAGGCCAAGGATGACTGTAGGTGCTAAATCTACCGAAACTCAAGAAAAGAAGCTAAAAGAACATTACGAGGCTCAGTTGGCAGAGTTGACTGAAAAGCTCCAGATTCAGACTGAAAAAGCCAATTCAGAGAAAACTCGTCGTAAGAAATCAGACAAACTCTTGTTGGAACGCCAAAGCACCATAGAGAAGTGTTATGAAGAGATCCGAAAGCTGAAGGGTCAGATAAGAGAAAAAGATCAAGGTAGTGCCCAAGCTCAAGAGGAAGCTACATATTGGGAGTTGAAGAATCGCCACATGGAAACAATGCATTTCAGAAAAGACCTGCTGATTCAAGAAATCATTAAGAGGCCAACCCGTGTTGAGACCAAGAAGCTCTTTGAAGAAATGAAGATCTGGAGCGATAAGAACATCGGGGAAAGCCCTCTCCGTCATGTGGACATGGGGGATCCCGCCTAATGATGACTTTGTTATGTGAATCACCACCTGACTTGTTGGATGGGATTCCGAGTTTTATTTATGTATTTGTTGGCTCATGAGAGCAAAATAGTTTGTACTTCAATTACGCTAAGAACTTGGTTGCAGAATTAATCGATTATGTTTGCTTATCTTGGTTGTGCTTATCTTGGTTATGCTTCACTATTTCCTCCATTATCTTGTGTTGTTGGTTTGAGGCA
Organism: Vicia villosa; assembly: GCF_029867415.1. Classification (NCBI taxonomy): domain Eukaryota; kingdom Viridiplantae; phylum Streptophyta; class Magnoliopsida; order Fabales; family Fabaceae; genus Vicia; species Vicia villosa. Next base: position 72,287,989 of record NC_081184.1, on the reverse strand, counting down.
AAGCAAAAAAGTCTTGAAAATAATAAAACATGCACACATGCACCCATGCACTCATATCACATTGCATTTTCAGGTTTTTATCAGATTCTAATTGGGGTCCCTTCCAACAACAGATTTCTTTTCCGACGACGAAGCTGACTTCCTTACATCCTTACCGCACCAGAAACAACGAGAAGAGAATCATGGACCAATTTGAACAGAATCAAGCTTCCCTCCGTAGGGATATGGATGTTATGGGAGACAGAATGACCCAACTCATGGAGACCCTTCATGCCGTCGTTCAAGGACAAGATGAACTCAGGAAAAGTGTTGCTAGTCTGGTCAAAGATGCTCCTACCACTTCTGCTGTTGGAGTACCAAAGCCTGGGGAGGGTCCGGATGGCGGCATACCTAAGTTGGTGGACGATCACCACGATGTTATTGATCTTGACCATGATCTTACCACTGAGTTGACCGAGACTGCTAAGATGTACCAGGCTCTCGAAGAGCGCCTTAAGGCTGTTGAGGTTGCTAAAATCTCAAGTTTCAACACTGCTGCTTTGTGTTTGGTACCTGGGATTGTTATTCCCCCAAAGTTTAAGGTACCAGATTTTGATAAGTACAAGGGGGTCACCTGCCCAGAGACTCACCTTCGTTCCTACTGCCGTAAGATGGCCGCCCATGCTGAGAATGAACCATTGCTCATGCATTTCTTTCAGGATAGTCTCACTGGAGCCCCGTTGGAGTGGTATATGAAACTTGAGAGGGCTAATGTTAGTACTTGGGGAGAACTTGTTGATGCCTTCCTGAAACAATACCACTATAACACTGCTATGGCTCCCAGCCGCGCCCAACTTCAAAATATGGCACAAAAGTCTGAATAATCTTTCAAAGAATACGCCCAGAGGTGGCGTGAACTTGCTGCTCGTGTTCAACCTCCTCTCCTTGACCGCGAATTGATTGATCTGTTTATGGGTACTCTGAAAGGGCCGTATCTTCAGCACATGGTTAGCAATACTTCTCCTTCCTTCTCACATGTGGTTATCATTGGTGAACGGGTTGAGAACTGTGTTAAAGCTGGTACCATTCAAGGTGTTACTAGTCCTGGCAATTCTAACGGCAATGGTAAAAAACCATACTCCGGATTTGTGAAGAAGAAAGAGGGTAAAACCAGTAATGCTTCAGTTGACCAAGGTCGAGCTCCTGTATACTCTGCTGTTCCACCTCCTTACTACCCAATGCCATATGCTGTTCCCAATCCGTATGCCCCTCAGGCATACGCTGCTACACTTCCACAACCATGGGTGGCACCTCAACAGCCTTTCATCCCACAACAACAGGTTGTTGCCTCTTAGAATCGTCAACAAAATCCTAGGCCTCAAGGTCAAAGAGCTCCACAAAGGCAAAGGTACCCTGGAAGGCGTATAGATCCGGTTCCGATGCCATATGCCCAACTTCTTCCCCAATTGCTTGCTGGTCAGTTGGTGCAACTCCGTGGAATGGGCCCTCCACCTAGTCCTCTTCCTCCAGGATATGATGCTAATGCTCGTTGTGAATTCCATTCAGGTGCTCCAGGCCATACGATTGAAAAGTGTAGAGCATTAAAGTACAAAGTTCAGGATCTCCTCGATGACAAGCTTATCTCGTTCGCTCCTACTGGTCCTAATGTGCAAAATAATCCTATGCCTCCCCACGCAGGCGCGACCAATGCTGTTGAATTGTGTGACGAACAGATCCTGGTAACTGGTGTTAATGAGGTCAAAATGCCGCTTGCAACTGTCAGAGAACATCTTGTGCAACAAAGGGTTTTGTATGAACTACATGACTTCTGCTTACAATGCTCCTCTAATCCAGAGGAATGTGCCAGGTTGAGGGATGAGATCCAAAAACTGGTGGATGAAGGTGTCATTAGAGTGGAAAAGGTTATTCCTGATGAAGAGGTGGCCGTTCTAGAGATTCCTTATAATCCTGCTGATACGACGAAAGCCCAAAGCACTCCTTTGATCATCCATACTCCGAGTACTCATTTGGTTATTCAGACTCCGAATGCTCCTCTAGTCATCCATCCCCAAGCTCTTCATGTTCCATCTCCTGCTCCCTTTTCGTTGGTTGATTCTAAGGCTGTTCCTTGGAGTTATAATGCTGTGTATATTCGAGGGAAGAAGTATGATTGTCCTCCAGTGGGTAATTCGAATGTCACTAATATTGCTGGGACTAGTGGCATCACTCGAAGTGGCCGAATCTTTGCCGCCCCTCCTCCACTTCCTAAAGAGACCAACAAAGATGCCAATGCACAAGCGAAGGGGAAGCAAGTGGCTGTTGATCCTCCTGAGACCCGTACTGCACAAGACGCTGAACAGCTTCTGAGAATCATTAAGAAAAGTGACTACAAAGTGATTGATCAGCTTGATCAAAATCAAGCTAAGATTTCTATCTTGTCCCTTTTGGTGCACTCAGAAGCTCACCGTGATGCTCTAATGAAAGTTCTAGCTTTCGCTCACGTAACTCAAGACATTACTGTGCCTCAGTTTGAAGGGGTTGTGACCAACATTGCTGCTGGTAATTGTTTGGGTTTTTGTGATGATGAACTTCCACCTGAGGATAGAGCACACAACAAAGCGTTGCATATCTCCATAAAGTGTTTGGATGCTGTGTTGTCTCGAGTTCTGATTGATACAGGTTCTTCTCTTAATGTGATGCCCAAAGCTACTTTGTTTAAGCTGAGTATGGATGGGGTTATGATGAGACCATGTACTATGAGCTTCAGAGCATTTGATGGGTCTAGAAGGTCCGTGGAAGGAGAAATTGATTTGCCTGTCAAGATTGGCCCTCACACGTTCTATATTGCCTTCTATGTCATGGATATTCGCCCTTCGTACACTTGTTTCTTGGGTCGCCCTTGGATCCATGCTGCTGGAGCCGTGACATCTACCCTCCATCAGTGTTTGAAGTTTGTTGTGGGTGACAAGATTGTTGTAATCACTGGTGAGGAGGATCTGATAGTCAATAATCTGGCAACATACCGTTATGTGGAAGTGGAGGGAGAAGTACAAGAGACGCCTTTCCAAGCCTTAGAAATTGTGTCAGTCGATAAACTCCCTGTGGTTGAAAACAAGAGGGAACCTGGAGCCCCCCTCTCATCCTTGAACGATGCCAAGGCCTTCCTAGAAGCTGGTGTTCCCCATGGTGCCTGGGGCAAGTTGATTAATATCCATGAGAAGCGAGACAAGTATGGGCTTGGATACTAACCATCCTCTTCTACTCAACTCAGCACCACCCTCGGGAAGAAGGTGATTCCCCCGATTTCTCAGGTGTTCGTCGGTGCCACTACTAGTTCTGGAAGTCAGGTTCTCGCCGTGGATGATGATGATGGAGAAGATCTCTCCAGATTCATTTGCCATGCTGCACCTGGACAGGAACTCAACAACTGGACCATATTGGACATTCCCAGAGTCACTTTTATGGAGATGTAATTTTCTTGTTTCGATAAATCATGTGCTTCGCCCTAAGCATTTTGATCACTTGTATAAAGAAGGGCCCCCCATGTGTTTCAATTTGTTTAATATTGAATGAAAATCATATTTCCGCATGCAATTACTGCTCCATTTCTTTCATTTTTACTTTAAAAATTTTTTCAAAAATGGCAAAGCTTTTCTTTTTCTTTTCCTTTATGTGTTGCATTCTAAGGCATAAATCATCCATCGTGCAGATCCGGCTCGGATTCCATCAAAAATGATAATGTTACAGTTCCACGTCCTGATATCCTTGAGAATTCGATTGACCAAGCTGATGAAGATAGTGGGGAAGATTGTGAAGTCCCTGAGGAATTGGCCAGACTTTTGAGACAAGAAGAGAAATCTATTCAGCCACATCAGGAGGTCATAGAAACCATCAACCTCGGTACAGAAGAGACAAAGAGAGAAGTCAAGATAGGGGCCGCTTTGCAAAGTGATGTAAAGGGAAGGTTGATTGAGCTGCTCCGAGAGTATGTTGACATCTTCGCCTGGTCATACGAAGACATGCCTAGTTTAGACACTGATATCGTTATGCACAGGTTACTGCTCAAACCAGAATGTCCACCTGTAAAGCAAAAACAGCAAAGAACTCGACCTGATATGGCTTTGAAAATCAAGGAGGAAGTTGAAAAACAGTTGAAGGCTGGTTTCTTATCTATGTGTGAATATCCTCCTTGGATTGCGAACATCGTACCTGTTCCTAAGAAGGACGGGAAGGTACGCATGTGTGTCGACTACCGAGATTTGAATAGGGCAAGTTCGAAGGATGATTTTCCTCTCCCTCATATTGATGTGTTAGTCGACAATACTGCTCAGTATTCAGTATTCTCATTCATGGATGGTTTTTCTGGCTATAATCAAATAAAGATGGCTCCTGAAGATATGACCAAGACTACTTTTACCACTCCGTGGGGTACGTATTGTTATAAGGTGATGCCTTTTGGTCTTAAGAATGCTGGTGCAACATATCAACGTGCGATGGTGACCCTTTTCCATGATATGATCCATAAAGAGATTGAGGTATACGTTGATGATATGATTACAAAATCCCAAACTGAGGAGGAACACTTGGTATATCTTGAGAAATTGTTTGCTCGTCTGCGAAAATTCAAGTTGAGGCTTAATCCAAACAAGTGCACTTTTGGAGTGCGATCTGGAAAGTTACTTGGATTCATCGTGAGCAAACGAGGGATTGAGGTCGACCCTGATAAAGTGAGAGCAATACAGAATATGCCTGCACCAAAGAATGAAAAAGAAGTTCGAGGGTTCCTTGGGAGAAGGAATTACATAGCCAGGTTCATTTCTCATCTCAATGACACTTGTGAACCCATCTTTAAACTGCTGCGCAAGAATCAAGATATACGTTGGGATGATCATTGTCAAGAGGCCTTTGAAAGGATCAAGCAATACCTACAAGAGCCACCAATCCTCGTGCCTCCGGTTCCTGGGAGACCGCTTCTTATGTACTTAACTGTGCTTGAAGGATCTATGGGGTGTGTGCTGGGCCAGCATGACGAGTCTGGTCGAAAAGAGTGCGCCATTTATTACCTGAGCAAAAAGTTTACCGATTGTGAATCCCGTTACTCACTACTCGAGAAAACTTGCTGTGCTTTGGTATGGGCCGCTCGCCGACTGAGGCAGTATATGTTGACTCACACCACTCTATTGATCTCCAAAATGGATCCGATAAAGTACATCTTTGAAAAACCGGCCTTTACAGGAAGACTAGCCCGATGGCAAATGCTTTTATCAGAATACGACATCCAGTATGTCACACAGAAGGCCATCAAAGGAAGTGTCCTTGCAGATCATCTTGCTCATCAGCCATTAGAAGAATATCAGTCAATGAAGTTTGACTTTCCTGATGAAGATATCATGAAACTGGATGATAATGAAGGACCCGAACCAGGGGAGCGATGGACTCTCACATTCGATGGTGCATCAAATGCTATAGGCCATGGTATTGGGGCAGTTTTGACTTCTCCTCGTCAAACTCACATCCCTTTCACAGCTAGAATATGTTTTGATTGCACAAACAATGTCGCAGAGTACGAAGCTTGCATAATGGGCCTCGAAGCAGCCATTGATATGAGGATCAAGATCCTTGAAGTTTATGGGGATTCTGCCTTGGTCATACATCAAGTAAGAGGTGATTGGGAAACATGACACCCCAATTTAGTTCCTTATAGGGACTATATCTTGGAGTTGTTGCCCGCTTTCGAGGAAACCACTTTCGATCACATCCCACGAGAGGAAAATCAATTGGCAGACGCTTTGGCTACTTTGGCAGCAATGTTCAGAGTTAGCTCCCCTAAAGAAGTGCCAGACATAAGGATCCTCCGTTACAAAGAGCCTTCACATGTATTCCCTGCTCATTGTCTCACTACTGAAGATGTGTATGACGAAAAGCCATGGTATTATGACATCAAAAAGTATGTTGAGAAGCAAGAGTATCCCAAAGATGCTACAATTGGTGATAAGCGAATGCTTCGAAGATTAGCGTCCAAATTCTTCTTGTCAGGAGACGTCCTGTACAAAAGAAACTATGATTCAGTTTTGCTCAGATGCGTGGATAGACACGAAGCAGAATTGATCATGCGAGAAATTCATGAAGGATCTTTTGGAACTCATTCCAGTGGGCACTCTATGGCCAAAAAGATCTTGCGAGCAGGATATTATTGGATGACGATTGAAAGTGATTGTTATGAGTATGTGAAGAAATGTCACAAATGCCAAGTATATGCTGACAGAATTCATGTTCCTCCCACTCCTCTGAATGTTCTAACATCGCCTTGGCCCTTTGCTATGTGGGGCATAGACATGATTGGACGAATTGAGCCACAAGCTTCAAATGGGCATAGATTTATTCTTATTGCCATCGACTACTTCACCAAATGGGTTGAAGCTGCTTCTTACAAGAACGTAACCAAGCAAGTCGTCACTCGCTTTATCAAGAAAGAAATCATATGCCAATATGGGGTTCCAAACAAGATCATCACTGATAATGGGTCCAATCTTAATAACAAGATGATGGCAGAGTTGTGCGAAGAGTTCAAGATTGAACATCACAATTCATCACCCTATCGACCGAAGATGAATGGCGCAGTCGAAGCTGCTAACAAGAACATAAAGAAGATCGTCTAGAAAATGGTTAGAACGTACAAAGACTGGCATGAGATGTTACCGTTTGCTTTGCATGGCTATAGAACTTCAGTTCGTACTTCAACTGGGGCAACTCCCTTCTCTCTTGTCTACGGTATGGAGGCCGTACTTCCTGTCGAAGTGGAAATTCCTTCGTTGAGAGTCTTGATGGATGCCAAACTTGATGAAACAGAATGGGTTCAGACGAGGCTTGACCATCTCAATCTAATTGAGGAGAAACACTTATCCGCCATTTGCCATGGTCAGTTATACCAAAAGAGGGTTAAGAAAGCGTATGACAAGAAGATTCGGCCTCGAGAACTCCACACAGGTGACCTAGTCGTAAGGAAGATCTTGCCAATTCACACCGATCCAAGGGGCAAATGGACTCCCAACTATGAGGGACCATACATTGTGAAGAAAGCATTTTCAGGTGGTGCTTTGATTCTGACAAAGATGGATGGGGAAGACGTTCCGCTTCCAGTCAATTCAGACCTAGTCAAAAAATACTACGCATAAAAGACCCGCTAGGTCGACGTACCTAGCCAAAAATAAGGGCATCCCGGCAAACCAAAAGGGTTTGGGCAAAAATTAGGGATAAAACAAAAGAGAATAACCCGCTAAGTTGAAAACCCGAAAGGGCGACTTAGGTAAAAAGGGGTATCCCGCTGGATTGAAAACCCGAAAGGGCGATCCAGGCAAAAGTTAGGGATCAAAAGCGAGAGGCTGCAGTCTGAATATCCTACACAAAGACCACTATACGCCCTTGGCGAAACGGACAGATTGATCCAACCATTGCGCTTCTGAAGCAAAGCATTGAGAGGATCAAGGATATGTGAACTGTAGCAATACCAGTTTTAATGGAAATTCGAGCATTTCTCTTTGCCATTTTGCTCTTTGCATTTTATTTTCTTTTTCGCAACTACCTCATTTAGGAGTTGCTTCCTTGTACAGAAGCCTATTCATAGGCATTCCATCAATAAAATGATCTTCTGATAAAAAGCTTTCCTTCCTACTTTTCATTTTTCGCATGCGAGGTGTGATTTAATTCGTTATTAAACATTGCATTGAAAGCATGGGGGATAATAATCACAAATCAAAACGAAACATGATGTTACATAAACACAAAAGTGCTCCAAGGGGCACCATTTGCATCCAAACGTTGTTTTCTGTGCAGGTTGCAGGTTCTAGCCGTCATCTTGGCTTATGACATGTCACAAAGGTCGTCATCATCCCACGTAAAAGTTCAAGAGTATAATTCATCAGTACTGGTAAGCATGGGGCACCTGAAGAGGTCCATGTCCCTCTCCCATATGGCAGACAAAGAATGGTCCCTCAAAACTCATCATTCCCCAAGCAGTATAGGACGTAAGGAAAGTCGGGCGAAGTCACTTCCTCCCCAGCAGAGCTATGTTCTAAACCTCAACATAGTTGCCAATAATCTTTGGTACTGTAAGGTTTCCAACGCCCACTCACAATGGCGTCTCAAGAAAATAAGCAACGAACCCCAATGATCCTGCTCCACTATCTCATCAATGCCTTTATTTGGTACTCTGCATATAGTATTCATTGCATATAACATTGCATCCTCAAAAGCGTAGCATATCCGTCAAGTCGGATCATTACGCCATAGAAAAATTCAAACATGCATACAAAGCATAAGCCAGATGATACAAATCAGCACTCAATCAAGATGACGATACTCTCCCACATAAAATATTGTCCTTACAAACTCCAATTGATACCTGCTACTACATTACACATCTCCTTATGCCACGGTGCCGATACCTGGTATCCTTAATTCCCAAAGGAAGTCTCATTTTCTCTCTCCAACATGGATCGGATGCAATGTCTTTCTTCATCAGAATCGTTGTCTCCGAGGTTATTTCCCGTATGCTGCGTGCAGATTAGAGCGCGAATGAGGGTGGGCATTCAACCCATCTCATTTTTCAATCGTTTGAATAATCATACTTGGTGTGTGGCAATTCGAACGATTGCCGCTCCGAAGAGTTACACCCCGCCTTTTGGCCTGAGGGATTAATGTAGTTCTTATGCTTTGTAAGCATCCATATTCCCGTAATCCCCAGTGGTTACTATCGCCTTCTTGTCGAGTCTAGTCGTCTCTAGTCTTGTCATGGTTATTTCCCATATGTTGCGTGCAAATCAGAGTGCGAATGAGGGAGAGCATTCAACCCATCTCATTTTTCAATCGTTTGGACAACCATACTTGGTGTGTGGCAATTTGAACGATTGCCACTCTTACAGGATTATACCCCTCCTTTTGGCCTGAGGGATTAATGTAGTTCTTATGCTTCGCAAGCATCGATATCCCGTGATTCTTCAGTATGTACTACTCTTTTGGGTCGACTCTAGTTGTCACTAGTCTCCGTGGTCCCTTCCCCTCGTACGGGCAAACTTTTAGATCCAACCCCCATGTTGTGTATCCTTTGCCTTCCGTCCTGGCAAATCATTTCAAGACTAAATCCCAATCCCCAGTAAGTCCATCTACCAAGCTTCTCAAACACTCGTATGTGTCATTCTTTTGGTACTCGTCTGTATCTTCTTCCAACACTCGTATGTGTCATTCCTTTGGTACTCGTCTGTATCTTCTTTCGATGCTCGTATGCGTCGTTCTTTTGGTACTCGTATGTATCTTCTTCCGATGCTCGTATGTGTCATTCTTTTGGTACTCGTCTGTATCTCCTTTTGATGCTCGTATGTGTCATTCCTTTGGTACTCGTCTGTATCTCCTTTTGACGCTCGTATGTGTCATTCCTTTGGTACTCGCCTGTATCTTCTTTCGATGCTCGTATGTGTCATTCTTTTGGTACTCGTCTGTATCTTCTTCCGATGCTCGTATGTGTCATTCTTTTGGTACTCGTATGTATCTTCTTTCGATGCTCATATGTGTCATTCTTTTGGCACTCGTCTGTATCTTCTTTTGATGCTCGTATGTGTCATTCTTTTGGTACTCGTCTGTATCTTCTTCCGATGCTCGTATGTGTCATTCTTTTGGTACTCGTCTGTATCTCCTTTTGATGCTCGTATGTGTCATTCCTTTGGTACTCGTCTGTATTTTCTTTCGATGCTCGTCTGTGTCGTCCCTTTGGTACTCGTCTGTATCTTCTTTCGATGCTCGTATGTGTCATTCTTTTGGTACTCGTCTGTATCTTCTTCCGATGCTCGTATGTGTCATTCTTTGGGTACTCGTCTTTATCTCCTTTTGATGCTCGTATGTGTCATTCTTTTGGTACTCGTCTGTATCTTCTTCCGATGCTTGTATGTGTCATTCTTTTGGTACTCGTCTGTATCTTCTTCCGATGCTCGTATGTGTCATTCTTTTGGTACTCGTATGTATCTTCTTTCGATGCTCGTATGTGTCATTCTTTTGGTACTCGTCTGTATCTTCTTTCGATGCTCGTATGTGTCATTCTTTTGGTACTCGTCTGTATCTTCTTCCGATGCTCGTATGTGTCATTCTTTTGGTACTCGTCTGTATCTCCTTTTGATGCTCGTATGTGTCATTCCTTTGGTACTCGTCTGTATTTTCTTTCGATGCTCGTTTGTGTCGTCCCTTTGGTACTCGTCTGTATCTTCTTTCGATACTCGTCTGTATCTCTCTTCTTCGACACTCATCTGTGTTATCTTATCTCTCCGTCAAGTCCATATCTTTTCCAATCACTGTCACATATAACAATCACTTCCTTTGAGAACCTCGTATTGGCACTTTGGCTACGTTACAAGCTACCACCATTCAAATCCATTATTCACTGTAAATATCCCCACCAGAAAAACAAAAATTCTCTTTCCCCAGCAGATATCAAAACAAAATAAGAATAACACTTCCACCATCTTTTCAGGACAAATTCCAGGTCTTGATATTTAATCTTCTTCTACATTGAATGTTCGAAAGGATAACGCCAATCTCACCTTCAGGTTTAAGACGATTAAATAGGGGCAGCTGTCATACCCCAAATTTGTCCTACCCTTATTTATCTGGCTTGCAACTCATAAACACACATCCATTCAGGTCATATCATTGTATGCATCTGTATCATTGGTCCTTGGTCAGAAGGAGAGACTTGAAGCCTAATGTGGGGTGTCATCATCTTGCCCAAGATCCTTTGAAATCAGGGTTTTCATCCAGTTCATGGCATTAGTGAGGAGTTACAAGTTCAAGAGACATTTGATTGACCAAATCATCATAATCAGGGTTTCTTTGACCAAAGTCAACCAGCTGACATTCTGGTCAACATTTAATCAGGAATGGATTTTGTGAGTGAGAAGCTTTCATACTGGCCATGTGGATGTGTTCATTTGACTGGATTTGACTGGAGAAGATTTAATCAAGAATTTCATCAATAACCAGGAAAATCAAAACAGTTGACTTTTGGGTCAAAATCAGAAGAATTATTCAAATATTGACTTTTGGTGGAAATTCAACCAAGAAAAGTCAAAGAATGGATAAAATCAGGAGTTTGACAAAAAGTTGCCAAAAATAGAAAAATAACAAAAAGGGAAAGTTTTCATACTTAGAAATTTTTTTGAGGTTTTAAATCTTGATGGATAGTCCACTTCAGCCCTGATTTACACGTGGCAAATGGCATTTTTTGGAGAAATTTCCAACATTAAAGTTGTTCCTCTCATGGAGTAGAACAACTTTGTAGTTGGACACTTTTTCATTTGAAGCTTGTATGAAGAGATACAATGGTTTGAAGTTACTGAAAATCCATTCAATCTAAGTCACAATCCAAGTCACAAGCCAGGTCATGACCAGACATTTCATCAAGCATGTGGCATGCCAAATTGCAAGCTGATTTCAGAGGTGTACAAATGTGCTATGAGTGAAATCTTGGTATGTTTATGTTCCTCTCCATGCCCTCTATCCAACAAAACAAGAATCATGGCAATTGAACAAATATTGAGCCTATTGCAAGCCCTCAAAGTCATGCCCCCACACTGACCAAGTCAAGCGTCCGGCTGGGCAGAATTTCAGGTCACGCGCGTGACATTTCCACAAACACGTGGTAGGCTGTCTTGGGATCCAATTTTCTCCCTCCACAGTATCTATTTTGAACAAGTTTGATCTTAAAACGTTCTTTGCCATGCCCTATATCTAATGAGTCCAAGATCACTAGTTTTAGATGCGTATGGACCAAGATAGAAGCACATGAAGTCGTGCCTTGGCCAAGACACAATGCAGCAACTCGCCAGGTCAGAATCCATGTCACACTTGCAGGTTCCATGCAGTGATTTCCTTCAAGTCCCAGGTCATTTTGTGAGGATACCAAGCATCATCTCAAGACACCTCCAACACCATTCTTGCACCATTACATGCCCTCTTTGCAATGAGCCCAAAATTAAGTCAAACCTTGAGCCACAGTTAGAGATACATGAACCTAAAGTGAGCTTCATGGCAATGGAGCTTTACAATCAAACACATAGCATTCACCAACATGCTTCCATAAAAGGCCATGCAATTTGCTGGGCACGTGAAAGAGAATAAGGATTTTGCCACAAATGTACCAACCTTACTCACTAAGGATTCAAGGCCCATCTCAAAGATATCACTATGAGCCACCCTCACCTCACACTATATAAACTCCACACCTCACACACTCACTTCACACGCTCATTCTGAAAACACTCTCACTCCCACACTTCTCCTCACTCTCTCGTCACTCTCCTCTCCTTCTCCTCTCTCACCATAATCAACTCTCACCAACCACCCCTAACCACCCTAAAGCAACAAACTCCGGCCGCCACAACAAACTCCGGCCGCCATAACCAACTCTTACTCCATCAATCTCCATCCTCTATTCATTATTTCATCACCACCGTGCAATAACCGCCATTGCATCTTCCTTCAACCTCCATAGCTGAGCCATACTTCGAAGCTTCATCAAGCTCCAAAGAAAGTTCACGACGACATTACGGCTTCTTGAAGTGGACAACATCGACGCATATTCCAGTGTAGATCCGGATCTGTGGAGTTCTCATTCGTCGCTCAAGACATATTCAGGTATATTTCCATGACCTTTCTCAGCATGATTAGAGGATGATGATCACTGTGTGTTGCATAAATTTCATGTGATTTCGATTCTTGAAAGTTACTCTCTATGATTGTCCGCACTGATGGATCGCGTTCTTGAATGTTATGAATAACTGTAAATGCAACGCGATGTTTAGAGTAGGTTTTGGTGATGTTTGTTATAGTTAGGGCTTTGCAATTCGCGTTCGGTTTGCATGTTAGAGGACGTTTCATTGAAAACTAAGACTGGATCTGTGATCTACGTGCAAAACCGAGTAAGATGATGGTGGTTTGGTAATTTTCTGGGCGTTTGTTTTACTTCCGGCGGCGGCGTTGAAGGAAGAAGATGACCGGAGCATCTTCGGCTCCGGCGGCGCTACTGCGTGATCCAGACGTGGCTTTATTATGTGGCGCATCCTTAATGGATCGCGTTTTCCACTCTTTTTCCATTTTGTCATTATTCACATGATTACCAGATGAGGTGGCGCGTTGTGATAGGCTAGGATCTCATTTTGTCTTTTAGTCACTTAAGTGACTTTGACCAATTGATGCGTGGTGCTGATACACCTGCATGTTACGTTGCTTTTAATAAACAAACCATACAATAATAAATCACATGCTGATAACCAAAACAAATGAAATAAAAAGTAATAAAATGAAACAAAAGGAAAATAGATTGGTTTGTGAGGTAGTGGGCCACGCGCATATGGGCTCTGCCCTGTTTCTAGAATCACATCTCCCAATTGCTAATGCACCACTGTTTAGTCCCTGGGCCTCTATGCGCCTATGCTATCTCCACCCCTGTTTCTCTGGCCCAGTTTTGCTTGTACATAATATTAGTTCATTCTGAAAATACTTTTGCGCCCCCTCTGCTGTTAATAAAAACAAATAAGAATGATTTTTCTTTCTTTTATTCTTTGGCACATTAATTGTGTTTTTTCTTAAATAAAATTGACTAAAAACATTTTCCACCCAATTAGAACTTTTTGAAATTTTATTTTTTTTAATTGAATTTTAATTGATTGATTTCTTTGATTTGTGATTGGTTGATTAACCATAAATAAATAGTTTTTTAATTCAAAAATAGTTTCTAAAATGAATGAAAAATACAATATACTTGTGAATATTTTCTTTTTTAGTTTAGATTTCATTTCCTTATATTTTGTGAATATTTTCTATATTTTGCAAATGCCAAAAATACCCCTAGTTGTTAAAGTTGACTTTAGTCAACTTAAACAACTTTCTTCTTAGTTAATTCCCTTTAGATTTTAGTTTGGATCTTAAATAGGAATTAAAATAACAACTAGGCTAGAAAATAGGTTAGTCTCCCCATTTCATCCTTTTTTTCTTTTCAACTTTAAAACATCTAATAAATAGTTGAATAAAACCCCTTTAAAAAATACAAAGAAAATACTTAAAAGACATTAATAAAAAAGTGAAAATCATTAAAAAGGGAATGGAAGCTTGAATCTCCCTTGCTTTGGGGAATCATTCAAGTGCTTGGATCTCCCTTGCTTTAGGGAACCATTCGGGCGTAAGTTCCCAAATTCTAAAAGACACAAACCAAAGAGTAATTCGAGTTTCCCTTTCCTTAGGGATTTCCTCGAAACACTCAAACTCTCTCTCTTCTCTCCTTTCTTAAGGGCATTGTTATCTCCGCTCTATTGCATCCCAGGCTGTCCCCTTATGCAAGAGCGCGAGCGTTAACTCCGCCCAACTAAAAAACACAAAAACAAACAGAAAATCTTGAGCCGAGCTACGGTAACTCTGATTCCTGAAAAGGATACGTAGGCAGCGGGGTAGGGCCCGTGCGAGTACAATTCTTTATTTTCCCTACATTTTGCATTCATTTGCATTTAGACATAGACATAGTTATACACTCTTTAGATAGAAACAAACATAGGTGGATACCATCGAGTACGATGGGCGTGAGGGGTGCTAATACCTTCCCCTTGCGTAACCGACTCCCGTACCTAGACTCTCTGGTCGCAAGACCTTGTTCTTACCCTTTGTTAGGTTTTTTGATATTCCTTTCCCTTATGGGATAAATATATTGGTGGCGACTCTGTTCATTTTCCGCGAGCGTGCGACAGGTGTGATCTTCGGAAACCCTGACAAGGGTACGAAATAAAATTAATGATCGATTTAATTAATTATTGGTTTTTCAACCTAATTAATTAAATTGATAGAAAAATTAATTTCGATTAAATATATGATCCTACCATAATTTTTTATTAATTAAAAGAAGTTATTTATGATTTTATAAAATAAAAGAAAACAATTTAATCATAATTAAAATAATTAAAATAACTAAATAAACATTATAAAAGAAAAAGAGGTTTTAGAAAAAAAGAGTTTGTGGAAAAAAAATTATCATTGAAAACATATATATAATATATAATAAAAATAAATATGGATCATATAATTAAAAATAAAAAAATTTGCAAAAAACTTAACTTTTGATCCTGTGTGGTTGGCATGTGTGGTCCACCATGCACCTGCGTGCTCAGAGACGTTGGATTGGCCTGGGGAACGATTTGAGGGACTGGTGGATGATAGCACATGATAGGATGGTGCGTCTTAACGCACTGGATCCAAAGTCTTTACCAAAACGCGTGCGCGCCTTTTTCTTTTGAATGGGCCAATCACGTGATGACACGCAGTCATCTTCAACCTTGGGCCGTTGCCTTAGACCCCCCTTTAGCCACGGTTTTCAGCTTTCGTTGCCATAGCCTGTGAGAAAAATAGCGAATACATGCAAACATAACCAAAAATGTTTCGCGACCACACCAATGTGGTCGTCTCAGTCTCACGAACCCAATGATACTGCAATTGGGTCTGATTTTAACTAATATGGAAAACCCCAATTTGAAGCTTCAAGAACCCTACAATGGCGTTCGGCTCAGATGTGCACAAAAACACAATTAAACGTCCAGATAGTTTCTACACATTACTAGGATCAAGAATATGCAAACAAATTGAATAAATAATGCATGAATAATGCAAATCGAATTCATGAAAGAATGGTGCAAACCGTGGCAAATTGGGGGTGATTCCAAAGGTTCTGATCGTGTGTAAGGACCTGATTAGCTTCAACAATCCTCCAGGAACGTGTTGCAATGCCTGAAACTATCTGAAACCTCTTCTAATTCCAAAGTTGATCTTGGAAATTTCTTCCCTTTTTGCACTCGGGTTTGGGGTTCTTGAGGGCAGAATTTTGTAACCCTTGCACTCTGAATCAATTGTGTACTTATAGAGGAAAGATTAGGGTTGATAAAACTCAATCAAATCCTTTAGAATCTTGAATTTGCATTTGGAGAAAATTTGATTGAAAACATGTTTTAAAGGCTTCTAAATTTGGCCAAAAGTGATCCAATCTTTTCCAATTTTATTTTGCATGAAATTATGTGAATTATGAGGTGTAATTGTGATTGGATTTGATTTGATTGGAAACAAATTTTCTTACAAATCTTTTGATTTTCCTTAATTTTATTAATTTTTAAATGAATAAAAATTCTTATAAAATTAATTAAAATCAAACAATTTCGTGGCCAATGGTTTATGGGCTCTTAATACCAAAAAGAAGAAGATTGGATCTTAAAAACATGGGCCCATTTGCAAAGAAACTTATTTTAAGGCCTTTTGCTTCACATTCTTTCTTCCAAAATTAGCCAACTTTGACAAGGCATATCTCTCTCAATTTTTTAGGTATGGAGGAGTTCTAGGACTTTTTAGAAACCTTGAAGATTCCTCTAACCAGTGTTTTTGGTCTAATGTCAAAATAATTTTCCATGTTCCTTGTGTGCTCTTTTGAAAAAGATGACTTTTTGTTGACTTTTGAAAAGGACCTATAATGTTTTGATCCATATCTCTCAAATGAAGCATTTTTAGACTTGGCTTGTGAGAGACAAAATTGTAGAGCATCCCATTTACTTCAAAATGAGCTTTGGATGGAAAATTTCTGATGTTCCATGTAGAAGTTATGTCTGGTCAAAGTTCAGTTGGCTTTCTCCGATGAAAACCCTAATTTAGAAACTTTTGGAATTGTTGATTTTTGATCTTTCCTTGATGAACCATGATCAATTCTTGGTCAAATGGTGAATGATACTTTAATATGAATATGTTTACAAAAAATCAGAAGTTTTGACTGTATTTTGACCATAGTTGACTTTTAGATCCAACCAGTCGACTGTTGACTTCTGAGCAATTGAGTGATCAATCTTTTGAACTGAGACCTGAAATTCGTCATGGAGGTAGTGTGGAGTATCATAGACCATATGGGATGCCTTGGAGATTTTGGTTCATTGATTTTCCCTCAAAATAAACAAAACCCTAATTCTTTGAGCCTTGTTTAGGAGAGGGTGTCTTTGAACTTTGTACCTTTATTTGAATTTGAATAGGAGAGATAGTATGGGCAAATTTTGGGGTATGACAACTGCCCTTGTTCAATTTTCTTAAACCTGAAGATGTAGAGTGGTTTGTACGCCAGTCAGTATCTGAAGGTGGAAGATGATTGAACACTAGAATACCAAGAAATTTGCCCTAGCTGACATGTGGATTTTTGTCGGAGATGGGCTTGAAGATGCCATCCAGGGGTTTGGAAAAGATGTATGATTGAGATGGGCTTAAAGATGGCATCCAGCTTGATAGACTTGATAGTCAGAATATGTCGTACGTTAGACCGGGTCTAGTTTGCATCAGCAGATGTCTGGAAAACCGTGCGTTAGGCTAAAGCATGTGTCGTGCGTTAGATCAGATCCAATTTGCATTCGTAGATGTCTGGAAAACCGTGCGCTAGGTTGAAGAATGAGTCGTGCGTTAGACTAAATCCAATTTGCATCCGTAGATGTCTGGAAAACCGTGTGTTAGGTTGAAGGATGAGTCGTGCGTTAGACTAGATCCAATTTGCATCCGTAGATGTCTGGAAAACCGTGCGTTAGGTTGAAGGATGAGTCGTGCGTTAGACTAAATCCAATTTGCATCCGTAGATGTCTGGAAGGTCGTGCGTTAGGCTGAAGGATGAGTCGTGCATTAGACTGAATCCAATTTGCATCTGTAGATGTCTGGAAGGACGTGCGTTAGGTTGAAGGATGAGTCGTGCGTTAGACTGAATCCAATTTGCATCTGTAGATGTCTGGAAGGCCGTGCGTTAGGCTGAAGGATGAGTTGTGCGTTAGACTGAATCCAATTTGCATCCGTAGATGTCTGGAAGGCCGTGCGTTAGGCTGAAGGATGAGTCGTGCGTTAGACTAAATCCAATTTGCATCCGTAGATGTCTGGAAGGCCGTGCGTTAGGCTTTGCTTTGAATAAGATTCGAATCTTTGTAATGTACCTGTCAGATATTGTCAATTTTATGCAATGTTATGGTGCATGTGTTATGTGACGAGTTCCTCAAAATAAACGAGGAACATACATATGAGGTGATGTATGCGATGTATGAATATGTTTATGATTTATGATGTATGACTATGATTTATGCTATTTGAAACATCTTGATTGAGAAGATAGATCTTTCTACTGTTATGATTTTGATGTTTTGATCTTATCTTGGAAATGCTCAGTTGGGGATTTATGATTTCTGCTAGGGGATGATCAGTAACTTGATGTACCCTGATTGGGGATAAAAGATATTAGTAAACCATATTGGAGAAGAGCAAAGTGTTGGAGAACCGGTAGTGTTGAAGATGTAAACTCTGTTGGGGAGCCATGTCTTTGTCGGGATGAGAGCATTTGAAGATATCTTCTTAATGATTACTCTGTGGGGATATGATCCTGTGAAGCCAGAGTTGTGGGAAGGCATGGCTGCCTTGAACATTGCCCCCAGTATTTATAGCTCTTGCTTTTCCTGGACTTATATTGATTAGGATACACCACTGAATATTGATCAAGATGTCAAACTGGACTTGCATAGATTTGCCCCTGCTAGTAGGGACTTTAGAAAGATTCGCCTCGCGAGGACTTTATGAGATGTGCCCTATGGGCGACATGCCCCTAGTAATCATAGGCCCATGACAATGTCCCATGTTGATTGGGAAGTAGCTTCAGATCTACTTGGATGCATGCCCCTGATTATTTTGACACCCTTGAGAGATTCTCAGAATCTTGACTTGATTGCCCCAGATTGACCGAGAAATAGTTTGAAATCCACTTGGGATGTATGCCTTTGACTGTTTGGCATTTGAGATATTCTTCGAATCTTGACTTGATTGCCCTAGATTGATTGGGCAAAGCGTGCCATGCCCCTTGTATACGTAGGAGACATTGCTTCTCGGAGTAATCTTGTCTTGTCGGGATAACTTTAAGTCATTAGTTGTACCCTGTGCAAATTCTTTCTGTTGCTAACATTTGAAATTATGTAGCAGAATATGTTTAATAATGAATTCATGAGATGCAATGCATACTTCTGTCTTGAGTTTTTTTTGAAAAATATTAAAACATGAGACGTAAAAGCGTGATATTTGTAAAAATGTGGTGTTTGTAAAAAATGAAATACCAACTCAGCATTTGTGGTGAACCTTAAAGAGTCGGGATACCTTTGTTGTGACAGTATGCTTTCAAACTAACCATGCTTCAATTAGGACTTTCAAGGGTTGTAGCGTGGCTTGGTTCACGGGTTAAGAAACAAAGGATAATGGCTCAAAAATTTATTTATACCCATCCCCTTCTTCGTGATGTTCTTTGATCCTATGCTTAGTTAACTTGGCGTTTCAGCTTTAGAGAAGCTTGAAGTATTAACATTGATATTTGATGGTGATTGAAGCACCAGAAGTTTATTTGGATAGTCAGTCGCCCTTCTTTTGTAATTCTTTTTGCTTTTGTCGAGGATTTGTAGTGACCTCTTCTTTGATTTTGTTGTCCCTAACTTTTGCCTGAACTGCTTGTTTTGAGATTACAGTCAGCGGGATGTTTATGATTTTTGATAAGTCTCCTTCATAGATTTTGATTAACATCTTTTCCTTTTCGGTAGATATCTACTGCATGACTTACTGGTTGCGAGAACCCATCCTTTTTCTTGTATAAACAACAGCTAGTGCAATTGTGTTAACTGAGTAACTACCCTGCTCCAGGTTGTGATTAAGGGTTTGATTTGTATGAGAAATAAACTTCTACTCCTTAGGCTCAAAGGGGTTGACGAGGGATTAACATCCTTATATCTCTACTGTTTAGGAATTGAAACAATGCCTGTACATCGTCAGCATAGTCTGTTCGAAAGCATACTGTATGATGTTGCGGTATCGTTTTCGTCATCCTCCCTTAAAAGGCTTACAGCTTAGCAGGAATTGAGTATCACAAAACATATGCAAAGTAAAGACATAATTTAAAATGAGTGATAACGAAATAATTTATTCAAGACAAGCATATGCAATGCACTAATGATGATTATTAAAACAGATAATGTCTATCATAAGTCGAATGTTCAATCAAACAGGAAAGAAATTGCAAACGAAAGTAAATATAATGATCTAAAAAGTTCATCCTTCTAGACATTAATCCATCTTATCGTGATTAGGCACGGGAACCGTGATCACTACAGGAGTCTTGGAATGGTTGAATTCAATTTCACCAGCATCGACCAGGTCTTGAATCTTGTTCTTCAGCGTCCAACAACTATTTGTATCGTGACCAGGGCTACCGGAGTGGTATGCACATCTCACATTGCGATTATAGCCGCGAGCGGAAGTACTAGGATTCTTAGGGGGATCCTTTAGAGTAATCAACTCTGACTTTAGCAAGTATTGTAATGCCTGAGCCAGTGACATATTGATCTTTGTGAACTGACGCTTAGGTGCCTATGACTTACGTCCTTATTGTGGAACTGGTGTAGAGATCAGAATTGTCCCCACAGATTGGTTGTGTTCATTGCGACCTTTCCGATTGTGCACAACATTAGTCAGGTGAGGTTCCTCAGGTGAGTTGAAGTCAATGATCTTTTCATCAATTAAGTCTTGAATCTTGTGCTTCAATTACCAACAATCCTCTGTATCATGACCAGGACTATTCGAATGATAAGCACATCTCGCATAGTACTTATACCCAGGAGTGGGATTGGTAGGAAATAAATATGGAGGCAATAGAGTTATCAAATTCTGATCAAGCAGTTGTTGTAGAACTTGAGACAACGGCATGTGCAACGGAACGAATGACCGCTTGGGTTTGGATTTCCATTTATCTTGCCCACCTTGCTGCCTATGTTGATCCTTCTCCTTCTCGATCAGAAGTGCCTTTAATTCTTCTTGCCCCTTGACCAAGTGAAAGATTATTTTTCGGAACTGGTTATTCTGAGCCTGAAGATTTTTGACAAATTGTTCGAGATCCATTTTCTCGCTGAAATAAACAGCAGAAAGATGAGGCATTTGCTTTTATGAAACCTGTGATGTAATGTTTATGAATGATATGATTATGCTAATGCAATGTTTTCAAGGAGTTAAAGGCTTTTTAACACATTTAAAGAAAACAAAAATAGAAACAAGAATATAATTAATAATTCAACTGGAAACCCATATATTATAAGTTTTATGGCTACATCAAAGAGATACTGAAAATAATAAACAAAATAAAATAGAAAAGAAATCAATCTTCAAGTCGGCGCTTCCTCTTCAACCCCCTGATCTCTTCTTTATGGGCTTTGATCATTTCATTCTTTTCCTGAACAAGTCTATCAATCTATCGTTCCCATGATTGTATTTGATCTGCCGAGATAAAATCTTCAATCTTCCACTTGCGGGAGAAATAGTCTAGCATACTATCTCGTTCTTTAACCACTAGCACTGCTTTTTCAGCCTCAACCTCTTGTAAACGCTTTTCAAGATCAGCTTTTTCTTGTCTTAAATGAGCAACTGTGGTAGCAAGGTCCTCGTCTGGAGCAGGTACATAAGGCTCCACCTCCATTAGAATGGCTGGAGGAGTAATCCTTGGAACTACAGGTGTGTCAGATGGATATGGTATTCCAAACTCAACGACTCGATCGTAAATCCATCTAAAATAGAGGTCTGAAGGAGTATAGTTTCTTAATCCCAAATCTCTTATACCCACCTTTTTAACCTCGTACCAAGCTTTAATGAAACGGCCCTTTTTCCGGTTGTATCGGAATCGTAGTCAAAGTTTTCCGCACTAAGATATATGGAATGTGGCCTATCTTTCAAAGCAAAACCAAACTGATGTCGAGCGAGGATAGGATTGTAAGTGATTCCCCCTCGAGTACCAAGAAGAGGCACATTAGGGAATTCTCCGCAACGATCAAATAACTGGATACCCTCGAACTCTTTTTGATGCCAGATGATGTCATCGTAAGAAAGCTTCATAATCCTCTGAATCCAAGTCAAACCCTCTTCATTACTTATTGCTGATCGAGGCAAGTGCGAAATAAACCACTTATGCAGAAGGGGGATGCATCCTAAGACACAACCTTGTCTCTTTGTTACTATGGCATTGATGGAATGCAATAAATCACCAAGTAGAGTAGGAACAGGATTTTTGCTAAGGAAGATCTTAATAGCAGCCCTATCAACAACTTTGTCGCAACGGTGAAATAAAACTTGTCCATATATTAGTAACATTAGAACACTTTCCAAAGCATCCATGCTTAAGGCTTCGGCAAAGATCTTGGCCTTCTCGTATAAGAAATCCACAGGTATCCCATAATAGTCTCTTCTATTAATCCAAACCTTGTTAATTTCTGTCCTTGGTAAGTGTAAGGCAGCAACAATGTCTTCCAACTTAGGACCTCCTTCCTCATCAATGTAAGGAATATGATCAGGTATAGGGATGTCCATTATATGAGAAAATTCTTCCAATGTAGGTACCAGTTGAAAATATCTATAAGTAAAACAATGAAGAAGAGGATCATAAAACTGCATCATGGAATTGAGGAGAGCTTCATCCACTTTGATTCGCACTAGATTTATCAGTTTGTTGAGAGGCTCGGTGAGGACGAGAGAACCAGTAATATCATCACATAAGAGCTTTAGTGAAGTAGGTACTTTCTTGAAGTTGAGAAAGAAAGGCTTACGGACTAAGATTTCCGTATTCAAATAACCTACAAAACAAATTATGGTTAAAAAACCTTTTTTCTCCTTGAAATGGGTTATCCATGTCATGAATGCATGTATGCATGATGCATCACAGAAAAAAAAATCCACACAAATCACACAATTTTTGGCTTAAGGCTTGCATGGAGTATGATCAGGTGTCCTTCCCAAAGGTACTTCTATGGATAAGGAGATTTCAGCAACAGGTTCTATAAGTTATCCAGAATTGTCAGCCCTTCTAAAGCACCCTCGGACATGATGCATTTGCACCATGCAATGATACTTTGAGAGAGAACCTATCTGAATTGTAGCATCGGGTAGCGACTAGTTCTCAACATTTGTCAAGAGTAGTCCCCCCAATACGTTCCTAAAGGCCAGGATGGGTTAAAGGTGACTAAAGGTCCTTGAGCTCCGGCGCACCCACAGGCACATACATAGACCTCCCTCATTTGAGAAAGGTGTGCATATGGCTATGGAGTCCTAACTCAAGCGTGAACTTCATATTGACTAATCTCCCACATATGTGAAAGAGATCACCATGACTATGCCACTCCTAATCTTAAGTGTTCTTGAATCCGGGAATAGGATTCGTCCTTCATTTAATTCCCATAGCGCCCCTTAAAAATAAAACAAACAAAGCAAACAATAGAAAACATTTAAGTTAATCCTAAACTTTTAAGGTAACCCCTCTTTTATAAGAAAATTCTCCCCAGCAAGTCGCCAGTTCTGTAATACGGTGAACTGACTTTATCGGAATGTTACGGGTAGCAAGAGTCGCCACCGACTTTTATTTTATCCAAATTATCAGAAAGGCTAAAAGAACAGGAAAAACCTTTTAAATAAAAACTGAGTTTGGGGGGTAATTTATGCAAAGGGAAGGTGTAAGGCACCCTTTGCATCCATGGTTTTCCATGGACTCTTAATTGCTTTGCTCTTTAGTTTTGAAGCCAAAAGTTTCAGAAATGTAGAAGAAGAGAAATAAGGACTTTAGCTCGTAAATGAGCGTAGCCTTTTTGAAGGTTTATGAAAAAGTGTAAGAAAAAGATTTAAGCCAGAGCAAAGCAATTAGGGGCAAATTACCTGGTTAGATGAAAAATGTTCTTTTAGCCTTTCAGGGCTATCCATACCATAGGAGGGTAAGGAAGTCCTTTGATTTGGAGGTTGAAGGGTCGTCGAGTTATCGTTCGCCATAAGACTGTCCCATGCCATAGAGGGGCAGGTAGTCTAAGGGAAAGATCAAAATAGCCTTTCGTTTAGGCAACCAAAGGATACCTCAGCACTTCGTAGGCAACTTCGAGGGACGAGATCATATTTGGCGAATCGAAGGCAGCATCATTAGGGACTTATGATCTTTGAATGAACTGAGGGCAACATTGCTGAGGTATCCTCGTATTCGAGGGACTTGGCTATTCTGCATTTAAAACACAAGGCAATAGGCAACAGGCAACAAGAGGGGTACCATAAAAGGTGCGTGGGTGCAACAATCACGTGATCAGATTCAATTATATTATCTTGTAATTAGGTGATTCTAATTCAATTCAGGGTTATCACTCCCTAGGATTACTAACCACACAATAATATAAATAATATGGCAGATTTAAGTGCCTTCAAGGCCACATAATACAACCTCGGAGCAGATACAAAAACATTATGGGAATGGGGGAAGAGAAGCAATAAAACCCCACAAGGCAGACAGTTCTGACATAAGTAATAATAAAAGGAAAACAAAGTAAATTGAGTTTCAGGGTTACCGAACATTTGAGCTTTGACTGGTCCGTTAACCCTGAAAATTGGAAAAGGAAAAATAGACAGAAAAGAGGTGAGTGTAGGCGGAGTTCATTATATTTGAAGGCAACCCTAATTTTAAATAAAAGAGGAAAAAATAACAAATATTTAAATAAGGATTAAATCGGGACTTAGCTTTTGATCTGATATGATTTGTGGTCGGAGGATCTTGGTGCTAACCCTGAAACTGCACAAAGAAACAGAAAATTCTTAGTGTAGGTGTGATCTTCGGAAACCCTGACTAGGGTACGAAATAAAATTAATGATCGATTTAATTAATTATTGGTTTTTCAACCTAATTAATTAAATTGATAGAAAAATTAATTTCGATTAAATATATGATCCTACCATAATTTTTTATTAATTCAAAGAAGTTATTTATGATTTTATAAAATAAAAGAAAACAATTTAATCATAATTAAAATAACTAAATAAACATTATAAAAGAAAAAGAGGTTTTAGAAAAAAAGAAGATTTTTAGAAAAAAAGAGTTTGTAGAAAAAAGTTATCATTGAAAACATATATATATATATATATATATATATATATATATATATATATATAATAAAAATAAATATGGATCATATAATTAAAAATAAAAAAATTTGCAAAAAAACTTAACTTTTGATCCTGTGTGGTTGGCATGTGTAGTCCACCATGCACCTGCGTGCTCAGAGACGTTGGATTGGTCTGGGGAACGATCTGAGGGACTGGTGGATGATAGCACATGATAGGATGGTGCGTCTTAACGCACTGGATCCAAAGTCTTTACCAAAAAGCGCGCACGCCTTTTTCTTTTGAATGGGCCAATCACGTGATGACACGCAGTCATCTTCAACCTTGGGCCGTTGCCTTAGACCCCCCTTTAGCCACAGTTTTCAGCCTCCGTTGCCATAGCCTGTGAGAAAAATAGCGAATACATGCAAACATAACCAAAAACGTTTCGCGACCACACCAGTGTGGTCGTCTCAGTCTCACGAACCCAATGATACCTGCAATTGGGTCTGATTTTACCTAATATGGAAAACCCCAATTTGAAGCTTCAAGAACCCTACAATGGCGTTCGGCTCAGATGTGCACAAAAACACAATTAAACGTCCAGATAGTTTCTACACATTACTAGGATCAAGAATATGCAAACAAATTGAATAAATAATGCATGAATGATGCAAATCGAATTCATGAAAGAATGTATTTGACAACATTATAGGTACGTTACTCAATATACAAGGAAAGTCTAAGGATGGGCTTAACATAAGGAAGGGCATGGTAAACATGGGAATGAGAATTGAATTGGGACCCGTGACGAAAGGAAGACGAACATATCTATCACCTGCTCTTTACACTCTATCTAGAAAGGAGAAGAAAACATTATGTAAGTTCCTCGGTGAAGTTAAAGTTCCAGAAGGCTACTCATCAGATATTAGAAGACTTGTGTCCATGAAAGACCTCAAGTTAAAGAGTTTAAAGACGCATGATTGCCATGTTATAATGGAACATTTTCTACCAATAGGTATACGTTCTATTCTGCCAGAAAAAGTAAGAAGCACAATAACTAAACTGTGTTTTTTCTTCAGGTTAATTTGCAGTAAGGTCATCGATCCCGCGATCTTACCAACATTGCAAAAAGAGATAGTTGTTACTTTATGTGATCTTGAAATGTATTTTCCTCCCTCGTTTTTTGACATAATGGTTCATTTAGTCGTTCATCTTGTGAAAGAGACACAATTGTGTGGACCAACTTATATGAGATGGATGTACCCTGCTGAACGTTATATGAAAATATTAAAAGGGTATGTGAAAAACAGAAGTCGACCGGAGGGTTGTATTGCCGAACGATACGTTGTTGAAGAAGCGGTTAAGTTTTGTACTGAATATCTATCAAATGTTCAATCAATTGGACTCCCTAAATCTCATATTGTCGAAAAAAAGAAGGAAAAAGGCTAATTGGAAATAAAGTTGTGACAATATCAATGGTCGAGCGGGATCAAGTGCATTTGTATGTTCCGCACAATGAGATTGAGGTTGAGCCATATGTTGAAATGCACAAGGTTGTTCTCCGAGGTTTAAATCCGAATAGAAATGAGAATTGGATAGTAGGAGAGCACAATCGAAGTTTTATACTGTGGTTTAGGGAACATATTTATTCAAAGTATCATTCAAATCCTGCTTCAGTAACAGAAAGGTTGAGATGTTTAGCATATGGTCCAGTATAGTGTTTTCTTATAGCGTATACGCAATTAATCGATACACATTTTATACCAAAGAACAGGATGATAAAATTACTATGCAAAATAGTGGTGTTACCTTGGTAGCTGAAGCAATGCACATATCAAGTGCGAATGACTTAAATCCGAAATTTGCAAATTTGTCATATTTTGGGGTTATCGAGCGCATTTTGGTGTTTGATTACGCGAAGTTTCAGATTCGTGTATTTGGTTGCAAGTGGGTTGAAAATAATAATGGCATACGAATGGATAAGTCAGGATTTTTGCAAGTGGATCTCAATAGGGTGGGGTACAAAGATGAGCCTTTCATTCTAGCCTCTCAAGCTAAACAAGTGTTCTATGTCAATGATCCGACAAGTACGAAATGGCTATAGTGCTTTTATCTAACAAAATAATTGATGAAAACATTGGAGATCAAGGTGATATTGGTGTTGGCATTGAATCTTGTACAAGAAACGATCAAAATGAGAATGAATCTTGTACTAGAAATGATCATAATGAGGGTATTTGGATCAATCCAACCGTCCGCGTTGTTAAGAGACGCGTAGAACATATTCCTACCAAGAAAAAAAAGAGACGTTGGTGAAAAAGGTAATAGTATATATATTCAATTTCGACAACTTTCTTTTTTTGACACAAGTACTAATGTGCTTTATTCAATTTGTACCGATTGTTATATATTCAATTTGTATAGTTTTTTTCAATTTGTATTCCGATTGTTACAATACTTGTCATCCGATTTTGGTGCATATTTTCGTTTTGTACATAACTTTTGAACCATGTATCTGTTTGTCGACTTCTTTACATGTAACTATACTATTTTGATGATTCTGGAGCTGCTCATGCACTTTGCATTTCGAGACTGTTTTTTTATCGGTTTTGCTTCTGTACATAATCAAAAGTCGGGCTTAGGGTCTGAATTTTGGAAAACCGACTTCATTTTTGAGTCTATGAGGATGTTTTACCATAGCCATGTAAATTTCGTTCAATTCCGACAACTTTCTTTTTTGACACTTATTCCGATTTCACCGATTTCGATTCCGATTTACTTGTACATGGTTACTTTAACTTCCATTTGACTTGTATAGATTGTTAACTTATTAATAGTGTACTAATGTGCTTTAGTTTGTTTGATACAGGTCAAATGGCTAGTAATCAAGAAAACTCACAAGAAAACTCACAAGATAAAGATGCTCCAGATACAAATCCTCCATTTGATACATCATAAACAGAAGTTGCACGAGGCATCACCATTATGAAGGGAATCATTCGAGATAGAGACAAAGGATTAATATATAATTTAGAATGGAATTCTGATAACCAAGGAATTGGTAGTAATGCTGCAAAGTTGACAAGCTACATTGGACACTTGTTCGTTTGCATATTCCAATCTCCGTATCTAAGTGGAATCTGAAAAGCAAACCGTTGGACGATAAAAAATATATGATTTGGTTTGAGCTTAAGGCATCATATATGGTTGTTGTTATTATTTTAACGATAATTTGTTTAAATTACTTATACTAACACACTCTATGCGTATGTTTTTTCGCATAGGTCTTTTAACATACCAGATGAGCGTAAACGCTACATACTTGGTTTGGCCGGAAAAATATATAGAGGGTGGAAAGCTTTTTTAACAAACACCTATCTTAAGGATAAAGAAGGAAACTTTCTTGAAGAGGCCCCAGGACGTCCAAAAAAGTATGAGATCTTCATTAAAAAAGAAGATTGGGTTGAGTTTGTAAATCAAAGAGATGAAGATTTCCGGAAAAGGAGTGCCGCAAATAGGGCGAGAGCACCAAAACCCGCGTATCCATACAAAAAAGGGCGTTTGGGATATGCACGCTTAGAGGAAAAAATTGTAAGTAAATAGAAATGCTACGTTCTTATTAATTGTCTAACTGTGTTGTAATTGACGATTTTATCATTTGTGTCAATGCATAGTTAGAGGAGACGAAAAGTGAGGAAACCTCACATCCAGTACATCTGTTGTGGAAGGAAGCTCGTGTGGGCAAGAATCGAGCTGTTGATCCCGATGTTCAAAAAGTTTATGATGAATGTGTAAGTATAACACTGTGTCTTTAATTAAATCAAATGTTTATTAATATATAATTGATTTTTTTATCTCCACTAATAGTTTTTGAAATGTAAATGAATTATAGGAGACCATGTTGCAATCGGTATCCATCGGTGAGGACCAGGATAATAGGAGCGTACTTAGTAGAGAACTAGATGTTCCTAAGTATCCTGGTCGGATGGGGGGTAAAGGTCATGGTGTGACTCCAACCTCTTTCTATAAGCATTCTAGGAGAATAAATCATACCAATGAAGAAGTGTTGCAAAAATTGCAGGAATTACAAGCACAAGTCTCTGAATTGCAAAGAGATAAAGAGATGTATATGAGAGAAAAGTGCAATACTTCATCGGTGAAAGAAACTAGTGATAAAGCTAGTATCAACTGTCAAAGAAAATTTCCCGAGGTAATTATAAATTATTTTTTCTTACAATTGTTCTATTTTATTAATGATAATGACTCTATATTTATTATTGGTTTAGGGCATTTCATCTTGCCAACTATACTTATCGTCACCGAATTATCTCCTAGTTGGCAAGGGAAAAGTGCACAACACTTTGGGAGATTTACTTCACCATAGACCGCTCCCGGATGGACACCTGAAAGTATCAGTTGATGTTGTATTAGATCATGATGCGGTGCTACCGGTACCTGACATGGTCTCAGAGACAACATTGCTGCGAGATGCAATAGGGTCATTTGTTGCATGGCCCTCGGAGCTCATTATCATTGGTGATGAGGTATGTTGAAAACCATTATGAATCATTTAGTTTTCGAATGTCAATTCTGAACCGTTACGTTAATTATTTTTTACATGATAATTTTAGATTGCTCCTACAAAACCCGCAATTAAGGGTAAAGGGATTTTGCAGGAGGACGCGTCTGTTGCATCACTAAAAGAGGTACATTTAAAGTGTTAATATATGATCTGAATTTAAAACTGCATGATTTTATAATTTACTTAAGTTATATGATTTTTAGGTATCTGCTCGGGGGTCACAACAAGTGACGCAGCAAATTCGTAGCGTACCACCCAAGGAAAAGGGTCCTCCGAAGCCAGGGGAAAAAAGAGGTACTTTTGTGCCTCGATACCGGCAGATGCTCGGAACACTTGTTGATATGTCAGATTTGACGACAGGTGCTTTCCGTGAAATTAATATGGATGAAGCTGTCTTTGGTATTGAATTCCTCGAAAATATTGCACTAGATGACATGCATGAGATTTTTTCGCATGACCAACTAGGCGTCGGTAATATTCACTCATACATCCGGTAATTCGATGAATATATTATTTAATTAGTTGAACAATTTATTTACACATTTCAATGAACATAATCTAATGTTTTTATGTTTTTATTTAAGGTTGTTGTATGACAAAGTGTTGTGCGGGACTGAATTGTCAAACAAATTCCATTTCGTGTCTTCCGCCTATTGCAGCGGACAGACAATTGTTACGGAACTGGAATCAGTTAGACAGCGCTTAGTCGATAGATTCCTGACCACCGGCTATACAGAAAGCCTGTTTCTTTGGGCGTATAATACCCGACCAGTAGGGTTAGTTTCTCATTCTTGGTTCATCTAATCTTTGTTTCTTTTGCGTAGAAAAATTTTCATATAAACTTTTGTTTTAATTTATAGAGCACACTGGTTGTTGCTTGCTATCAACCCTATAAGAGAAGTGGTATATTTTCTGAATTCGGTAGATGGTGAGTGGGCAAATTATCCGGCTATGAAGTCAATGATTGATACGTAAGTGAGATCATTCTAAATATTTGTGTATATTTATATATTTAATTATTTGTGAGATTGATCTAAATATATGCTTTTATATTTTTGTTAGATCAATACAAGTGTTCCGAAGTCAAAGAGACGCACAGGTATCCCGGACTAAATCAAACAACATTACTTGGATCAAAGTGCAGGTACATTAATTTTCACAATTTTGCTTATAATAGTTATGCTACTTGATAAAACAAGACAACTATAAAATCTTATTTGTTTTTCTATGTAGTGTCCGCAACAGCGAAACAGTTATGATTGCAGATACTTTGTTTTGAGGTTTTTGAAAGAAATCCTTCAAACGAATCAATTAGAGATTCCAATCACGGTATGGATTTATAACTTAAGATAATTTCTTATAATTTATTACATTTAACTAAATCATTCATATTATGTTTTTGTTATGTAGTACTTTGATGACTTCTATGTTGCTTCTTACACGAGACTTAAGTTGGAACAAATCAAAGAGGAATTGTGTCAATTTTATATTCAGCAACTATTCATATAGGTATGAATACATTATTGTGTGAAAAGTTTTATGAATACATTACTGTGTGATGGAATTTGATAATGACTTTGTGTTTGAGTTTCTTTGGTGGATGTTGGTTCATTTTGCTTAATATTAGTTGACGATGATGACGTTGTTATATGAATCAAGTTTGTTTTTGTTGTTGTTAAGTGGTGCTGATAATTTGATTTGAGACTGGATTGATGACACATTACATTGGTGGATTGAGTTGCAAATCACATGAAATTGTTGCTAATAATATTGTTGATGTTACTGAATGACAATTTGTTTTCTTGGAAAATTTGAAGTATAGATGTTGGAGCCTTTAATTGTGTTTGAGCAAAGTTAGTTTAATTGACTGTGTTGTTCTGTTCATACTTTGCAGGACTAGGACCGTGCGCTCGTCGGATTTTTTACATTTCGGGCTTATATTCTGATTTAGTTATTGTTAGAGATGAGTTAGTTATATGTATCAGATTTAGTTTGTTTGAGATGAGTTAGTTACATGTGAATTGAACTATAATGGTGTATATATATTATTTTAGATTATAATGGTATTATATTGGTATATAATGTCCTACCTATGGTTGAAAATATTACAGGTTGAAAATATATTACAGGTCTAAAATAAATATAGGTTGAAAATATTATAGGTTGAAAATATATTACAGGTCGAAAATTTTACAGGTTGAAAATAAATATAAATTACAAGTCGAACTGGGAGGCTTAAATTATAGGTTGCACTTTAAAATACAGCGTTTAGCAACGACAGCGCTTTCAAAATCGCTCTTAAAGGCCTACCTACGAAAGCGCTGCCTAAGATAAAAAAAATCATTAAAGATAAAAAAAGCGCAACCTACGAAAGCGCTTTCAGGAAAAAGCGCTGCTATAGGGGATGCTACGAGAGCGCTTTTCTGGATAAAAGCGCTGCTATAGGGGAGGCTACGAGAGCGCTTTTCTGGAAAAAGCGCTGCTATAGGGGATGCTACGAGAGCGCTTTTCTAGAAAAAGCGCTGCTATAGGGGATGCTACGAGAGCGCTTTTTTGAAAAAAGCGCTGCTAAAGGGGAGGCTACGAGAGCGCTTTTGGTGTACCAAAAAGCGCTGTCGTTACCTACGGCAGCGCTGGCTATGGCAGCGCTTTTAAGCGCTCTAAAAGGCCAAAATAAGCACTGTCGCAGCCCTTGAACGGCATAGTGATACACTTGAGAGGCTAATTATATATAAAATATATGATGACTTAACAAGAGTGTGAAAATACACTACTATGTGCCTATGTGAAGAAAAACTTGAAGGATAGAATAACACTTAGAAAGGGGGGGTTTGAATAAGTGTAGCTTTAAAACTTGTAAGATAAAAACAATTTGCACAATGATTTTTATCCTGGTTCGTTGTTAACTAAACTACTCTAGTCCACCCCCTTGGAGTGATTTACCTCACCTGAGGATTTAATCCATTAATCACACAATATTACAATGGTTTTCCACTTAGACAACTTCTAAGTCTTCTAGAGTATACTGATCACAACCTGATCACTCTAGGAACAAACTGCTTATATACCCTCTAAGACTTTCTAGAGTATTCTGATCAACAACCTGATCACTCTAGTTCTTACAACTTAATGTAAACAAATTCTTTTAAGAGTTACAATGCTTCTTATAAAGCTATTATCACAGCTGTGATTTTCTCTTAAGTTTAAGCTTAATCTCACTAATGTATTACAACAGCAATGTAGTGAGGTTGAAGATGAAGTTTGAGAGCTTTTTGAATTTGACACCGTTTCTGTATATTTGCGCAAGTGTTGTATGCAGAATTCGTAACCTTGCTTCTCATTAGAACTTCAATTTATAGGCATTTGAGAAGATGACCGTTGGGAGCATTTAATGCTTTGTGTAATCCGTACAGAATTGCATTTAATGTTTCACTCTTTTGTCAACTACCTCGAGCCTTGCTTTCGCTGTGTCTACTGACTTTGCCTTTAATAGCTTCTAACGTTCCTTTTGTCAGTCTGCGTAGCCTACCATCTTGTACTTGCTTCTGATCTGATGTTTGTGTAAACAACGTTTGTATATCACCAGAGTCAAACAGCTTAGTGCAGAGCATCTTCTTGTCTTCTGACCTTGAAGTGCTTCTGAGCGTGATATGTAACGCCCGTATAATTTTAATATTAATTTAATTTTATTATTGAATTAATAATTAGAATTATTAAAGAAATTGTGGAAATAATGAATAAATGAGGTTTTGGCTTTTGGGCCATATGTGGAAATAGAGGAAGAAGGGGGGGTAATTCTGAAAAACCTTTTTCTAATTTTATTATTTCATAAACATTGGAATTGGGAAAAAGAAAGAGCGTGAAAGAAAGAAGTCTGAAGAACGAAGAACGTGAAGGAGAACGATAGAGGGAGAGACCAAGAATCCAGAATTATCTAAGGTAAGGGGGGACTTGTCTGATTATCATCTATTATCGGGTTAGGGGTTGGTAATGCTGAATAGATGTAGAATTCGGATCAATTGAGTCATATGATAGGTTTAGGGATTGTGTCAATTGTATGATATTTGACCCCTGTGTTTGAATCTATGATGTATGTGTTGTTATAATCTCAATTGATGTATATTTGGTGCATTACGAGACGTAATTTGTGTTGTTTGTGCATTCTAATTCTCCATGTTCGCACTGGTATGTGTTGGGGTGTTTGGGATACATGGAATGCTGTTTTTTTCTGCAGATTGGGGTTTTTAGAATCGCGGTTCGCGCCGCGTACATAGGGGAGGCGCCGCGAACCTGAAGGTAGAAGGTCAGGAAGTCTTATTGTGTTCAGTACGCGCCGCGAACAGGTGACCGCGCCGCGAAGGCGTTGTTCCGATTCGTTCCGCGCCGCGAACATGTGGCCGCGCCGCGAAGGCGTTGTTTCGATTCGTTCCGCGCCGCGAATGTGTGATGGCGCCGCGTGCTGTTGATGTTTTGTGATATTTTAAGAAAGTTCAAAGAGGCATAACTTTCTAACCGTTGGTTCATTTGATGCGCCGTTTTGGGCTAAATGAACCTTATTAAATGATCTATGTGATGATGATTTGATTGGTTTTAGAATGATGATATTATATGTTGCTATTTCTTGATGATGATGATGATTGTAGCAAATATGTGCATGTTTTCGACATGATGATGATAGAATTGTGATTGAATGATGTTAATATATATGAACATACTTGAATGATGATGATTATTGAGGATGATGATGATAATGATGTAAGTATGTTATATATGTTGCATTCATTCATGTGCATTGTTGATACTGTATCCATAAGGGAAGTGTTGGATCAGTGAAGGGCATGATTCCCATTGTGTGGAATCTGTGCTGGCAGGGCCGTATCTGGATGATGATAGATCGGTCATGGGTTATTCCCATTGGATGACGTTGGTACCACATGCATAGTGTCAGTTCATTCATATGCATGATTTATGACATGATTGGAGGTATTCCAGTGTTGTAAATGCTGATGATGCGTTGGTTGTTATTTGTTTTGTTTTGATTGTCTGTTTATGAAACAATTGGGTGAATGATGCAACTGTGACGTGTTATTGCTTTATAACCTTATAACATTTGTTAATTATGACGAGACTCACCCTTACATGTTGTCATTTTCAGACTGAGGATAGCAGCTGTTCGACTCGGTGAGGATTAGCTCATGAGTCAGTGTTTTTAGTTAGCGTCAGGTGTCATGCTCTGGTAGTTGTAACACTGGGAACGTTTGTTTGTAGTTTTGATTGTAACTCTATATTTATCTGTTTTGGTTGAAGTCTGATACATTTAGTAATAATGTAGACTTGATGTGGTATTTTTCTGCTGCGTAGAACATGGTTTGGATAATGAGTTATGATTTTCAGGTGTTCCAATGATGCATGACTTATGTGACGTGTATTTTCGTTATTTATGAATTGTGATACCTCTCTACATGTTACTCTGATTTAATAATTTGTTTAATTGCCGCGGGTTATTTAGAGGGGTGTTACAATAGTGGTATCAGAGCATAGTCGGTCGTTGTGACCAGAGTCTTTGTGTCAGTGTCAGTTCCTGTGTATACGACTAATACAAGTTATTTGTCGATGCTTTGTTCTGACTGGATTGTTGCATTTAAGCAGAACAAATGGCTGGAAGAGGAGGAAGAAACGATGATGCTCTTGCTGAGGCTCTGGGCATGATTGCTGGTGTGCTTGGAGGAGGGACTGTAGGAACAGGGATTGGTGCTGATAGGCAACTGGGGAATTTTCAGAGGAACAATCCTCCATTGTTCAAAGGCACGCACGATCCTGAGGGTGCTCAGAAATGGCTCAAAGAGATCGAGAGGATTTTCCGAGTCATAGATTGTGCTGAGAATCTCAAGGTGAGGTTTGGTACCCACATGTTGTCTGAGGAGGCTGATGACTGGTGGTTGACAACAAAAGCTGAACTGGATGCCGGCGGTACAGCGGTTACTTGGGCTATATTCAAAAGGGAGTTTCTGAGGACGTATTTTCTTGAGGATGTCAGGGGCAGAAAAGAAGTGGAATTCTTGGAGTTGGTTCAAGGTAACATGACTGTACCAGAGTATGCTGCCAAGTTTGTGGAACTGGCAAAGTACTATGTGCACTACAACAACGACGAAGCCAGTGAATTCTCGAAATGTGTCAAGTTTGAGAATGGCCTTCGTGATGAGATCAAACAGGGTATCAGGTACCAGAGGATCCGGAGATTTGTTGATCTGGTGGATTGTAGCAGGATTTTTGAGGAAGATAGCGTCAAGCTGAAGTCATCTCACTCTCGCGAGTTGGTTGACAGAAAGGGGAAGAAGCCTATGGACAGAGGTAAACCATATGGTAGAGGTAAACCTGTTGATTGGAAGAAACCCAGTGGGGGAGATTCCAGTGCTCGTATCAGATGCTACAATTGTGGTGAGATGGGACATCGTAGGAATGAGTGTAAGCTGAACCAGAAGAAGTGCTTCAAGTGTGAGGAAGTGGGTCATGTCGCGGTTGAGTGTAAGAAGAGGGTTGTGACTTGTTACAACTGTGGTGAAGAGGGTCACATCAGTCCTAATTGTCCTAAGCCAAAGAAGAACCAATCGGGAGGAAAAGTTTTTGCTTTGACCGGGTCAGAGACTACTCCAGAGGACAGATTGATTAAAGGTATGTGTTTCATTCATGGCACACCTTTAGTTGCGATTATTGATACTGGAGCAACTCATTCTTTTATTTCTTTGGACTGTGCTACGAGGTTAAATCTTGAGATATCTGACATAAATGGAAGTATGATTATTGACACTCCTGCGTCGGGTTCAGTAACTACTTCGTCTGCATGCTTGAATTGTCCGATTGATATTTTTGGTAGAGAATTCGGAATGGACTTAGTGTGCCTTCCGTTGAAAGAACTTGATGTAATCCTGGGAATGAACTGGTTGGAGTTCAACCGTGTTCATATCAACTGCTTTGAGAAGACGGTAATTTTTCCTGAAGAGGGTTGTGCTGATAATCTGGAAATGACAGCTAGGCAGGTGAATGAGGCTATCGGAGATGGTGCAACAGTATTTATGTTGTTCGCAATGATGAATGTGAAAGAAAAGGTGGCTAGTAGCGAATTACCTGTGGTGTGTGAATTTCCAAAAGTTTTTCCTGAAGATGTAAATGAATTACCACCGGAAAGAGAAGTGGAGTTTTCTATTGATTTGATTCCGGGAACCAGTCCAGTGTCGATGGCACCGTACCGTATGTCGCCGTCTGAGCTAGCCGAACTGAAGAAGCAGTTAGAAGAATTGCTGGAGAAGAAATTTATTCGTCCTAGTGTTTCTCCGTGGGGTGCGCCTGTGTTACTAGTAAAGAAGAAAGAGGGTTCGATGAGGCTGTGCGTAGATTACAGACAATTGAACAAGGTTACTATCAAGAATCGGTATCCATTGCCGAGGATTGATGATTTGATGGATCAGTTGGTTGGAGCGCGGGTATTTAGTAAAATTGATTTGAGGTCTGGGTATCACCAGATACGTGTGAAAGATGATGACATTCAGAAGACTGCTTTTAGAACAAGGTATGGACATTATGAGTATTCTGTAATGCCGTTTGGAGTTACTAATGCACCTGGTGTTTTTATGGAGTATATGAACAGAATATTTCATCCTTATCTCGACAAGTTTGTGGTGGTATTTATCGACGATATCCTGATATATTCTAAGAATGAGGAAGAACATGCCGAACACCTCAGAACTGTGTTAGAACTGTTGAAGGAGAAGCAACTTTTTGCCAAACTGTCGAAGTGTGAATTCTGGTTAGAAGAAGTTAGTTTTCTTGGACATGTGATTTCTAAGAATGGTATTGCTGTTGATCCTACAAAGATAGAAGCCGTGTCTCAGTGGGAAGCTCCGAAGTCAGTATCAGAGATTCGTAGTTTTCTTGGCCTTGCAGGTTATTACAGGAAGTTTATTGAAGGATTTGCAAAGTTAGCATTGCCGTTAACTAAACTGACCAGGAAGGGACAAGCCTTTATTTGGGATGCAAAGTGTGAAGAGGGATTCCAAGAGCTCAAGAGGAGATTGACTAGTGCTCCTATCTTGATTTTGCCAAGTCCGACAGAATCATTTGTGGTTTATTGTGACGCATCACTAATGGGTTTAGGTGGTGTGTTAATGCAAAATCAGCAAGTAGTTGCTTATGCGTCGAGACAACTTAAAGTACATGAGAGGAATTATCCGACTCATGATTTGGAGTTGGCAGCTGTAGTGTTCGTTTTGAAGTTGTGGCGACACTATTTGTATGGTTCGAGATTTGAGGTATTCAGTGATCATAAGAGCCTGAAGTATCTCTTTGACCAGAAAGAGTTGAATATGAGGCAGAGAAGATGGTTAGAATTCCTGAAAGATTATGATTTTGGTTTGAATTACCATCCGGGTAAGGCAAACGTTGTTGCTGATGCATTGAGTAGGAAAACCTTGCATATGTCTATGCTAATGGTGAAGGAATTGGATTTGATTGAACAATTCAGAGACTTGAGTTTGGTATGTGAAGGTACTCCTACTAGTGTCAAATTGGGTATGTTGAAGTTGACTAGTGGCATTCTTAAAGAGATCAGAGAGGGTCAGAAAGATGATGTTGAGTTAATAGATAAGTTGACTTTGATTAATCAAGGCAAGGGTGGTGAATTTAGAATTGATGAAAATGGTATACTGAGGTTTGGTGATCGAGTGTGTGTCCCTGATATTGTTGAACTCCGGAAACGTATTTTAGAAGAAGGACACCGTAGTGGGTTGAGTATTCATCCTGGTGCTACCAAGATGTATCATGACTTGAAAAAGTTGTTTTGGTGGCCGAGAATGAAGAAAGAAATTGCCGAGTTTGTGTACTCTTGTTTAATTTGCCAGAAGTCAAAGATTGAGCATCAGAAACCGTCTGGGTTTATGCAACCGATGTTTATCCCTGAGTGGAAGTGGGATAGCATATCAATGGATTTTGTGTCGGGTTTGCCGAGGACTAGCAAGAATTGTGAAGCTATCTGGGTCGTGGTAGACAGGTTGACGAAATCTGCACATTTTATACCGGTGAGGATGGATTATCCGATGGAGAAGCTAGCTCAGTTGTATATCGAGAAGATAGTTAGTCTTCATGGTATTCCTTCAAGTATCGTGTCAGACAGAGATCCGAGGTTTACGTCTAAGTTCTGGGAAGGTTTGCAGAAGGCTTTAGGTACTAAACTTAGGTTGAGTTCTGCTTATCATCCGCAGACGGATGGACAGACGGAGAGGACAATACAGTCGTTAGAAGATTTGTTACGTGCTTGTGTGCTGGAAAAA
The DNA here is from genome assembly GCF_029867415.1 of Vicia villosa. Lineage (NCBI taxonomy): Eukaryota > Viridiplantae > Streptophyta > Magnoliopsida > Fabales > Fabaceae > Vicia > Vicia villosa. The sequence continues at coordinate 72,249,106 of NC_081184.1, read as the reverse complement.
GGAGGCACTTGGGATAGCTATCTGCCTTTGATCGAGTTTACTTACAACAATAGTTATCATTCGAGTATTGGTATGGCTCCGTTTGAGGCTTTGTATGGTAGGAGATGTAGGACGCCGTTGTGTTGGTATGAATCTGGTGAGAGTGCTGTGATTGGGCCAGAAATTGTACAACAGACTACGGAGAAGATTAAGATGATTCAGGAGAAGATGAGAGCTTCTCAGAGTCGTCAGAAGAGTTACTATGATAAAAGAAGGAAGACACTTGAGTTTCAAGAGGGAGATCATGTGTTTATGAGAGTTACTCCTATGACAGGAATTGGTCGGGCATTGAAGTCAAGGAAGTTGACTCCGCGTTTTATTGGACCGTTCCAAATTTCTGAAAAGGTGGGAGAATTGGCATATCGTGTCGCTTTGCCGCCGATGCTTGCAAACTTGCACGACGTGTTTCATGTGTCTCAATTGAGGAAGTACATTTCAGATCCGTCCCATGTGATCCAAGTAGACGATGTACAGGTAAAAGACAACTTAACGGTTGAAACATTACCTGTGAGGATTGAAGATAGAAGACTGAAGCAATTGCGTGGCAAGGAAATAGCTTTAGTCAGAGTAGCTTGGGGAGGACCAGCTGAAGGGAATGTTACCTGGGAGCTAGAGAGCCAGATGAAAGATTCCTATCCGGAGCTCTTTGCTTGAGGTATGTTTTCGAGGACGAAAACTCTTTTAGTGGGGGAGAGTTGTAACGCCCGTATAATTTTAATATTAATTTAATTTTATTATTGAATTAATAATTAGAATTATTAAAGAAATTGTGGAAATAATGAATAAATGAGGTTTTGGCTTTTGGGCCATATGTGGAAATAGAGGAAGAAGGGGGGGTAATTCTGAAAAACCTTTTTCTAATTTTATTATTTCATAAACATTGGAATTGGGAAAAAGAAAGAGCGTGAAAGAAAGAAGTCTGAAGAACGAAGAACGTGAAGGAGAACGATAGAGGGAGAGACCAAGAATCCAGAATTATCTAAGGTAAGGGGGGACTTGTCTGATTATCATCTATTATCGGGTTAGGGGTTGGTAATGCTGAATAGATGTAGAATTCGGATCAATTGAGTCATATGATAGGTTTAGGGATTGTGTCAATTGTATGATATTTGACCCCTGTGTTTGAATCTATGATGTATGTGTTGTTATAATCTCAATTGATGTATATTTGGTGCATTACGAGACGTAATTTGTGATGTTTGTGCATTCTAATTCTCCATGTTCGCACTGGTATGTGTTGGGGTGTTTGGGATACATGGAATGCTGTTTTTTTCTGCAGATTGGGGTTTTTAGAATCGCGGTTCGCGCCGCGTACATAGGGGAGGCGCCGCGAACCTGAAGGTAGAAGGTCAGGAAGTCTTATTGCGTTCAGTACGCGCCGCGAACAGGTGACCGCGCCGCGAAGGCGTTGTTCCGATTCGTTCCGCGCCGCGAACATGTGGCCGCGCCGCGAAGGCGTTGTTTCGATTCGTTCCGCGCCGCGAATGTGTGATGGCGCCGCGTGCTGTTGATGTTTTGTGATATTTTAAGAAAGTTCAAAGAGGCATAACTTTCTAACCGTTGGTTCATTTGATGCGCCGTTTTGGGCTAAATGAACCTTATTAAACGATCTATGTGATGATGATTTGATTGGTTTTAGAATGATGATATTATATGTTGCTATTTCTTGATGATGATGATGATTGTAGCAAATATGTGCATGTTTTCGACATGATGATGATAGAATTGTGATTGAATGATGTTAATATATATGAACATACTTGAATGATGATGATTATTGAGGATGATGATGATAATGATGTAAGTATGTTATATATGTTGCATTCATTCATGTGCATTGTTGATACTGTATCCATAAGGGAAGTGTTGGATCAGTGAAGGGCATGATTCCCATTGTGTGGAATCTGTGCTGGCAGGGCCGTATCTGGATGATGATAGATCGGTCATGGGTTATTCCCATTGGATGACGTTGGTACCACATGCATAGTGTCAGTTCATTCATATGCATGATTTATGACATGATTGGAGGTATTCCAGTGTTGTAAATGCTGATGATGCGTTGGTTGTTATTTGTTTTGTTTTGATTGTCTGTTTATGAAACAATTGGGTGAATGATGCAACTGTGACGTGTTATTGCTTTATAACCTTATAACATTTGTTAATTATGACGAGACTCACCCTTACATGTTGTCATTTTCAGACTGAGGATAGCAGTTGTTCGACTCGGTGAGGATTAGCTCATGAGTCGGTGTTTTTAGTTAGCGTCAGGTGTCATGCTCTGGTAGTTGTAACACTGGGAACGTTTGTTTGTAGTTTTGATTGTAACTCTATATTTATCTGTTTTGGTTGAAGTCTGATACATTTAGTAATAATGTAGACTTGATGTGGTATTTTTCCGCTGCGTAGAACATGGTTTGGATAATGAGTTATGATTTTCAGGTGTTCCAATGATGCATGACTTATGTGACGTGTATTTTCGTTATTTATGAATTGTGATACCTCTCTACATGTTACTCTGATTTAATAATTTGTTTAATTGCCGCGGGTTATTTAGAGGGGTGTTACATGATACCATGAGAACTTCAGTGCTTCTGCTTCTGATCTCAAGTTCTTCTGATGCTTCCATAGACCATGTTCTGATTCTACTTGACCATCTTCTGATGTCTTGCCAGACCATGTTCTGATGTTGCATGCTGAACCTTCTGAGTCAGTGCTTCTTGCGCTGATTTTGTGCATACTCTTTATATAATTCCTGAAATGGAAATTGCATAGTATTAGAGTACCACATTATCTCATACAAAATTCATATACATTGTTATCATCAAAACTAAGAATATTGATCAGAACAAATCTTGTTCTAAAAAAACTAAAGTGAGGAAGAGAAAATCTGCTTGATTAGACGTACTCTTGTAATTCTCCAGAAACATAATTCACGATAGAATTGATGTCCTTAAGTATCCTTCTGATATGGATATTTGAGAGGGCCAAGTGTTCCTGCTAGACTCTTGGAGGTTTCTAGGTAAATAAATGTTATATCTCGTGGAGATCCCTGAATGGTTTACTATTTAGTGTTAGTCACTTGCAGTTGGCTTGTGCAGTGTATTGTTAGTCACGACAGTTGGTTGTGTATTTGTATTGTCAGTCACGATAGTTGGTTGTGCATTTGTAATCAGTTTTGACTATAGTGGATTAAGTCCTCAATTGAGAGAGGCGAAATCACCTCGGCGAGTGGACTGAAGTAGTTTGAGTTGCATACGAACCAGGATAAAATGAAGGTGTACTTTACCGTCTAGCCTTTCATTTAATTAAGAGCTTCCACACATATACTTGTAGCAGCCGACCAAAAATACCCGAGCGCTCTCACGCTCGAAATATATACATAGTTGCCACCGATCTTTATTTATTTCAAAGGAAAGGGAAAATATTGAATAAAACCCACAAATAAAAGAAATGGATAAGATGGTCATCGCAACCAAATTAGGGTTCGAGAGTCGGTTAAGCAAGGGGAATGTATTAGCCCCCTTACCTCCATCATACTCAATGGGACCCATTTAGTTAGTTTTATGAATGAGTGTTAGCGTAATGTTTGCGTTCTTTTGCTTATTAATCGAGAAAAGAGAAAAGAGAAGGGATTTTTATTTTTTATTATTGTGCTCACCAAGATATTGCATCTCGTGCCTGCGTATTACCTCGTGCAATGGGAAAGTCAGAGCAATCGTAGGTCAGGCTAAAGAACCACGAAAGTTTGTTGGTTGATTTTAGCGAGAGGTACTTGATCGCATTTAAATGGAGACAATACTACACGGACATGGATAAGAGATTTTTGCATCACTACAAGAATGGATAACTAAATCAAGACTAAAACAAGATTTTGGCCATCATCGCATTCGAGTGGAAAACATTCGATCTTCACATGTGGAAGTATGTTTGCATTTGAAATTGACTAAGTGTCTTGTTTATGAAAGAGGTTTTAAAATGAAAAGGCCATACGGAAAAAAGCTTTGAATGAAATTGAGGTTGTTTTTCTAAGGGATGTTTAGCGAACATTTTGAGCATAGGTGTACACCTAGCGCGTTGTTCACCCAAGAAATTCAAAAGGATGCGAGTCCAAATGTCACTTGTTATCCAAGTTGGTAAAAGAAGATATTTGTGGTCGTTTAGCGAACATTTTGAGCATAGGTGTTCACGTAGCGCGTCTTTATCCAAGGTATTCAAAAGGAAGCGAGTCCAATTGTCACTTGTCATCCAAGTTTGATTAAAAATATTTGTGGACTTTTAGTAAATGTTTGAGCATAGGTGTTCACCCAGCGCATCTTTACCCAAGGTATTCAAAAGGAGGCGAGTCCAATTGTAACTTGTTGTCCTTGTTTAATTAATGTGTTTTAATTCAAAAGATCAAATATATTCAAGAAGTGTACTCCTCTTGTCACTTGATCTCTTGGTTTGATTAAGAAAGGTTCTAAAAAAAACTTTTATTTTAAAGTGTTTTAATCCGAAAAATCAAGGTATTCAAGAGGTGTTCATCAATTGTCACTCGATCTTTCGGTATGGTTAAAAAAAGATTTTTATAACGAAGAGACTCGACGTTGGATTGAAAAATTATTTGTAACGACTTGGCGTTGGATCAAGGCTTTATTGATTTTGGATTGAAATATTTATCTAATGTTTTTTGGTATTTTTATTAATAAAAGAGAAAATAAAAGTCTAATTCAAACATTTTTTTGTATTTTTAAATTAAAATTAAAACTATAAAACAAATACTAAAAGAAGAAAGGCAACATCATTATGGACTAAAATAAAAAAAGATAAAATGCAGGGTGTATTAAGAGGAAACATGATGGGTTGGTCCACAGTAGGCCCAAGAACAACATCTGCCAGTCCTGGGGTTAAACAGATCGGGCGTGGGGTGCTAAAGGAAAATGAATCTGGGCTTGGGTTGAGATCAAACGAAAAAAACCTAATGGATCAAATGACCCGCTTCCCCTAACGGTCTTCACTCTCTTTCGTTTGCCTCTCTTAGGGTCTGTTTGGTTCAAATGAGGGGGAGGGGAGGGATTTTAATGGAGGGAGGGGAAGGGGAGGGGAGGGAAGGGATTTTTTAATTATATATATATTTAGTTCAAACGAGGGGAGGGGAGGGAAGGGGAGGGATTTTGGTTAAAAATATGTTTGGTTCACGAGGGGAGGGGAGGGATTTTATTAATAATTTATTTTTCGATCCTTATGATTTTATATAAGTGATATGGTATTCAAAGGTGAAATTTATAAATACTTTTCTGAAAATAATATTTGTAATATTAAGTGATTAAAAAATCATAACGTACCACATAACGTTAAAAATTCAGCACACTTGATTCATATTATAACTTTTTACGTAAATTAAACTATGTTTGATAACAACTTTTAATTACATAAAATAACTCATTATTAAATATTATATATATATATATATATATATATATATATATATATAAAATAGAATACATAATAAAGTTAATAAAAAAATTAATATAAATAATTATAAGAATAAAAATTATAATAAAAGATTAAAATATTGCAGTGATTATAATTTTTATTAAATAAAAACTTAATTTGAAGTTGAAGAATAATTATAATAAATTGATAGAACCAATAGAGAAAAATCTCAAAAAAGAAAAGCACAAAACAATAATTTTAAAATAATTAAATAAAATTCAGGATATTTCATTAAATATATTAATTTATTAAATATTAAAAGTGACATCCCCTCCCCTCCGATTCCCCCAATTCGGGGGAACCCAAAGGGTCTGTTTAGTTCAAATGACGGGGAGGGGAGGGGAGGGGAGGGAAGGGAAGGGGAGGAATTTTAGTTAAAAATATGTTTGGTTCACGAGGGGAGGGGAGGGATTTTATTAATAATTTACTTTTCTATCCTTATGATTTTATATAAGTGATATGGTATTCAAAGGTGAAATTTATAAATATTTTTTTGAAAATAATATTTGTAATATTAAGTGATTAAAAAAATCATAACGTTAAAAATTCAGTACACTTGATTCATATTATAACTTTTTACATAAATTAAACTATGTTTGATAACAACTTTTAATTACATAAAATAACTTATTATTAAATATCATATATATATATATATATATATATATATATATATATATATATATATATATATATATATATATATATATATATATATATAAACTAACCAAAAGTAAATAAATAGTTTTAATTATATATATATATATATATATATATATATATATATATATATATATATATATATATATTGTCATACCCCAAATTTGTCCTACCCTTTTATTTCTAACTGGCTTAAGCTTCGCATTCAAGTACATACCTTCCACTGGGTCATCTAACATATCATACATTCATCAAACAATAAAGTTTGGCATGGGATCAATAATCTTGATGTTAGGGTTTTCTTTTATGCTTTGAAGCTCTCATTTTTATCCAAGGCTGATTTAGTGTACAAGGCTTTCCCCTATCGAAGTTCAGCAAAAGCAAGTGGATTGGAGGTTTCTTCATCTTAAGGGGTTTTCCTTTAAATTCTTCGCGGTCACGGATTATGGTTTGTGTGAATGAGATCATGGTTATCAGATGAATCCTCAAAGTTTTGGTTATATGGTCATCAAGGATCCCTTATTCTCAACGCTTGAGTCTTACTCATCACATGAGGAGCCGTCTTTCATCATTCAAGCGAGTCATTTGTTACTTAAAATCCGAAGCACAAACTATGGTTGCGTATAATAGTTCAAAGGGAGATGTGAGATGAATTACAAGTGCCGGTTTAAGGCACCGCACACGCACAATCAAGTTCTTTGACTTTGGTCAAAGTCAATTTCAAAAGATCGTCTTTTAAACCAAAGTTATGCCTAACATCCACATATTCATGGCTATGAATTCAAGCATTGGAAAAGTCATTAAAGGATACCAAAAGTTAAACTACACAGATCCCATTGTCAAATTTCATTGTATTTACAAGAATTGATTCAATTACATCACTTAATGAAGACCATCACATGCCATTTTAATTCTCGCTGCAAAAACCAACTGCAGTGTACTTCTATCCACTTGACATTATACTTCATTACAGCACATACAAAGTTACTTAAAATTACAAAAAGATACACACAACCATCATATTACATCAAAGTCCAATCCCCATTACAAAACATTCAATACAATTTCTCATTACACTCTGTACATGGTCACCATTTATTTTGTCCCTTCTAGACTTATCTTCTTCCAAACTCCAAGAGTTCATCACCTATAAGAGGGTTGCTTCCATCATGAAGGAACCACCATCCTGCTGCTACATATTCAATAGCAGCCCAGTACTATTCATCTCCCCTGCATAAAACATATATATACACATTCAAATCACAACAGTCCAACATCGATACTAAACAAAAGAAAACCATATCAGCAGCAATAGTTCCCATCTAACCTTTATTCAAAATCCAAAAACAAATAACCATGCCGCATTCATATGTTCAGTCCCATTGCACATATACTCAATAAAAATAAGAACACAATCCATACAATTCAGCAAGCCAAACTCCTTGTATTCATGCTTCAGTTTCCAAATTGCAACAATAAGACAGTCTCTACAAGCAATGGATGAGTTCACATCACATAATATAACAAGCCATTCATGTTCACAATACATACACTCACTAACATCCCTAACTGTCAGCATCCTAACTTTCTATACTTCCTAACTAACACTAACAGTCAACTAACCAAACCTCTTCAACTCCTACCCTACGAAAAAATACCAAAACAGAATTTTAAACAGCCTGCACACATCAGTACCACATTCAAAAAATTCCAAAACATACCTATAACCTTTATGCTCTTTCCTACCAATTACTAACAATTCATAACAGCTCCATACAATTCAAAACAAAACCATACACTAGATAAAACCAGCCCTGCGATACATCATCCATTCATAATCTAAGTTATCCCAAAACCAAAAAAAACTAACCTACTGACAGTATACTTCAAGTCCCAGCATTAGCATTCAAAAAAGGAAAAGACAAATTTCAGTGTGTCGGTTATGCATTCAGTCCACCTAGCAACCACTACACATAGTACCGTGACGGTGCAATCATCGAGTTCTACCTCATATACAGGTTTCATTTCATACATACCTTGGTCGTTGAAATACTCATAAACAAAATCCAACACAAAAAAGCAGCCTGCTGCCCACCTATACCAGCTTAAAGTATCGATCCGTAAAGCCACATATTGCGGTACCTAATTCAAAGACAGAAAGAATGATATCAGAAAAATCGTAATAAAATTTGGGCATGAGGATCAAAAAACAGAAGTTGAAAGAGTAGAGAAAACATGTAACAAATTCTCTTGAGAATCTTCAATTACCGCCATTCTCAATTCTCCCTGTAACCTTCAGAACCTTCACCACCTCAAGTTCCACTCCAGAATTCTACACATAAATCAATACCAAGTGTTTACATTAGTCACAAACCTGCATACAGTTCAAAAGAAAAACTCAGCGAACTTGCACAATCAAGGCCTCACAATCTCATCACGCGATCGCATATAATTCAGAGTTCAGTTGAAACAGTAAGAAAAACAAGTACAAGAGTCAACAGGAATTCAACTTTTAATCTTCACAACTAACATTTCACTACCTATAACCAACCCCAACTGTTTGTAACTAACTTTAAAACTAACAAATAACAGAATTAACTAACCGTAACCGAATTGCCAGCTCAGCTACAATCTCCAACTAACTTCTAACATCCAAAACAGAAAAAACCAACTAAATCCTCACCCTCAATCTCCTAACCGATTCTCTCTGATCCAATGGCTAACAATCCCTCACTCTCTAACTGATTTCACTCTCCCTCAATCTCTATATAATCCGAACCTCCACCTTCATTCAGACTCTCAGACGCCATTCTTCCTTCAATCTCTAATTTCACACTTCACTCATCAATCATCAATCTCTCTCCATTTTCTCAGAATCTTCATCTCCCTCACATTCACCATACGCTCACTTCCATTGTTGAGCAAAGCTTCAACCTCTGAAGCTTTGCTATAACAGAGCTTAGCCTTCATCCTTCATCACTCAATCCCCCAATTCCTCTGCAACAGTCACAGTCTTCAACATCACTATCTCATCTATCTCAACGCGCAACAACAACAACTCAAAATTCCAGAAATTCGGAGAAGATGGGGAAGAAGAAGTGATATACGAACAGAAAAAGAACCGAGAATTTACCTAAAGAACTTCATCCTCTTGCATTTATTTCGCATCAAGCTAGCTAGAGCCTCCCCTCCGGTATTCTCGATCTTCAACCTCCTTCGGCAAATTCAGGTAAGTCTTCGTAACTCCTTGTTTCTCCATCTTCTTCACATCTTCCTTGATGCAATACGAATGTTTGAGCTTCACTGAACGCTTTCCCCATGGCTATCGCTCAAGAAGCTCCGAGATTTCGTTCAATTTCAGATTTAGGTTTAGGTTTTCTTAGCAAGGTTACTGAGGTATAGAGGAGAGTGAAAATGAGTTGAGGTATGTGCTGAGGTTAGGAACGAGGGGGAATTTACGAAGGAAGAGTGGTGTTTCGACGCCGGTTCCGGTGAGCTCGAGGAGCGCGCCGCTGCGTCGTTTGAGAAAGAGGAGGAGCTTCACGATAAGTCCAATCGCCACACTTTGAACCCTAATGAAACGCACCATTTTGTCCCTTTTTTTGTTAAATTTTCTTTTAATTCATTTTGTTTAATTGGAGAAATCTGAAAATAAATATGATAATAAAAATCTGTACTAACTTCATTGGGCTCACGAATCCCTGATCTCACCCCCTCAGCCCAATTTCTTTTTTGACATGATACAAAATTGTTACAAAAGTCACCATTGGGCCAGTTCTGGATGGACCCTGCGTCCCACTGCTTTTCACACTATCATTTCTGAGTTCACACCCCCCCTGAGCTCATTTCCTTCATTTTAGATTTAGTTTTGACATAGTTTTCATCTTATTTTTTCTTAGTGGTAAAAGCAATAAAATCGATAAAACTTGTTAGATTTTTAGGCCACCTTTTGAATTAATTTTAGCCTTAGAATTTTCTCATAAAAACCATAAAAATAATAGTACTTTTAATTCACTTTTGTGCTATATTTTGATTTGTTCTTTTTCATGCTATTTTCAATATTCTACTTTTTGCTTTATTTTTCATGCTTCTTTTAAATCCTAACCTTAGGTAGAAACCATGATAACATTAGGTAGAAATTCCCTTCATATTAGGCTAGTTTACTTAGGCTAGTTTCTTTTTCTTTTACAACCTAAAACATCTAAAAATATTCAAATAAAATCCCTTTAAAAAATACAAAGAAAATACTTAAAACACTAATAATGAAAAAGTGAAAATCTTAAAAAGGGAATGGAAGCTTGAATGTCCCTTGCTTTAGGGAACGTTCGAGTGCTTGGATCTCCCTTGCTTTAGGGAACCATTCGAGCGTAAGTTCCCACTTCTAAAAAACACAAACCATAGAGTAACTCGAGTTTCCCTTGCTTTAGGGATTTCCTCGAAACGCTCAAACTCTTTCTCTTCTCTCTCCTTTCTTAAGGGCATTGTTATCTCCGCTCCATTGCATCCTAGGCTGTCCCCTTATGCAAGAGCGCGAGCGTTAACTCCGCCCAACTAAAAAACACAAAAACAAACAAAAATCGTGAGCCGAGCTACGGTAACTCTGATTCCTGAAAAGGATACGTAGGCAGCGGGGTAGGGCCCGTGCGAGTACAATTCTTTATTTTCCCTACATTTTGCATTCATTTCGCATTTAGATATAGACATAGTATACACCCATTAGATAGAAACAAACATAGGTGGATACCATCGAGTACGATGGGCGCGAGGGGTGCTAATACCTTCCCCTCGCGTAACCGACTCCCGTACCTTGATTCTCTGGTCGCAAGACCCTGTTCCTTCCTTTGTTAGGTTTTCTGATATTCCTTTCCCTTATGGGATAAATATATTGGTGGCGACTCTGTTCATTTATCGCGAGCGTGCGACAGCTGGCGACTCTGCTGGGGATGTTGCTAGACCTATTGCGGGTCCATTCTTAGCGAGTCGATCCTAGCCTGCGTTTGTTTGTTTATTTTATTGGGTGTTTATTTGTTTTATGTCTATATCTTGTATATATGTTTGCATGTTTATTTTCTGCTTGCACATCATGCATATGGATTATATTTTGTGTTCCTTGGGGTCTTCTGTTCTGTTTTGCAGGTGGGGGGTTTTTGTGAGGTAAAAGGCCCACTACCCAGGCCCGTGACACATAGGATTAGCGTGGATGCTCATGTTGACTCCCGTGGCCCTTGCTACGATCGAGTTCAACATGGGGTACCACAACTGGGCGAGGTTCTTTCATGGAACACTGTGTCTGGCACCCTTGCTGCCACAAACACTTTGTACCCCATGGGAACTGTAGACCCTGGTGACCATTAGGGACCACTTGTCCGTGTCTAGACTTCATACCCGTGAGATTGGGGTGGGACAGGAAACCTTGGCTCCTACATACCTTTGGCTCTTCATATTTGAGGTCGGACCTTTATTTGGTCTGTTCTCATGGTGCTTGGTATTCTGGCATTCAAAAAAGGCGTCGAACCTTTGATCCTGTGACATTTGACCTATACAGAGATTTTACATCAGTTATCCAGAGATTGTACATATGCTACTAAGATTATATGGACCTTGATCCCATGCCTTTGCATTGCATAACATCATTGTTTCATCCACTTCATTTGTGAGGGATCCTAAAGTCTATTTCCAAAAAAAAAGGAAAAAAGAAAAAGGAGATAGAAAATCAGAAAAAAGAAAAGAAAAGATATTCTATACAAAAAGGAAAAGAAAGGGCTTTGATTCCAAAAGAGAACAAAAAGTGTATGAAAAGACTTTAGGATCTCTCATAAATGAAACATGCATTCATACTATCATGCATTTCATGGTTCTTTCAAAGACTTATGGGACCCTTTCTTTCAAATTTCAAGATCATCAACAGATTTGACTTCTCACCGCCACGAGCTCCGAGATCAACTATGGAACAACTCCGTGAGGAAATGGATGAGATGAGGGAACAAATGGGTCATCTTATGTTGGAGATGCAAGACTTGGTCCATAATCAGGATGCACTAAAAGAAGAGAATAGTCAGTTGAAGACTCAGTTAAGCTTGGTTATGGAAATCCTAAAAACAGTACTAAGAAAGGAAGGGGATGTTGTTCCTACAGCTGCAACAGAAGTTGTTGATCCCTTCTCTTCAGTAGGATCCCTTCCCACTCATGGAATACCTCAGGAAGTTCCTCCTCAACTCCATGTACCATTACCTCCATGCCAATCTGTTCTTCAAGGAGGCCAAATGTGTGGGAAAAAGCCTAAGAAACCTCAGAGAATTCTCAATCCTATCCCGATGCCTTACGCTCAGTTACTTCCCCGTTTGCTGGAGCTTCAGTTGGTTGAGCTACGAGAATTGGCTACGCCTGAAAAGCTTCCCCCCACCTTTGATGCCAATGCTCGATGTGAGTTCCATTCTGGGGCACCTGGTCATGATATTGAGAATTGTAGGGCGCTGAAGCAGCAAATTCAAGATCTCATTGATTCAAAAGTGATTTTATTCACCCCCGAGGGTATGTTTGTTCAAGGAAATGGGGTTCCAACTGCGGTGGAAGAAAAGGTTGATTCATACTTCTATCTACTTCAAATCAGAAGCATAATGCACCATCTTGGGTTCCAGGTTTCCCACCTCATCAGTCTCCATTTGTTTCACAGCCAGATCAAAAGAGGAAGACACCCGAACAGAATCATCAACAAGGTCATCCGAATGAATACCCACCTAGAAGTAATTTGGGGCGAAGAAATGCTCCTCTGGACCAGATTCCTATGACATACACTAAACTTCTGCCATATCTAGTGCAAAGCTCATTGGTGGTCCCCAAATCTCTGAAACCTCCACCACGCCCGTTTCCACTTGGGCATGACCCTAATGTGCAATGTGGGTACCACGCTGGATCAGCAGGGCACTCAACCGAGGACTGCAACGCTTTCAAAGCCAAGGTGCAACAATTGATCAACGAGAGACATATAACCCTTCAAGGAGGAAACATGTGGGTGAACGGAATGCCCGTGCCCAAGTGAATGTCCGTATTCCATGGAGTGTCACAAAAAGAAATAAGCCCAGAAGGAGTCAAGTCTCCTCAACTATGGCAATCTTCATTTCCTTTCTGTGTTCTCATTTCAAGTATTTCCTGTTTTGTAGAAAGCTGCTTCCTTGAACTCGTTGGTATGGTAATAATGAAAGCACCACAAATTCTCGAACAACTTTGTCAGAATCTTCTTTCCAAGAGGTAATCAAGGATTTCCTGTAGAAGCACCTCTCATTCTCAAGGTTCTTGTGCTCAATTGTATCCGTGGAGGTTGGTGTTTCAGTTGGTGTTTTGGTCTTTCCTTACAACAGATAACTTCTCTAAGTTTGATGACCACGCAAGGTTCCTCCATGCTTGATGGCAAATACCTCTTCAATGACTATGCTTGGGGCTCCCGCACGAGGGATAAGCAAGACGTACTCTTATCTTGAGCATTGCATCATTCGCATTGCTCGAATCCCTAAAAGCATCACAAATTCCTATGTGAATCCGTCAGAATCTTCTTCTGTGTGATAATCAAGAGTGTTCTTCACAATGCTTCTCATTCTCAAGGTTCTACTCCATATATCAGTTGCCTTTTCTCAGGGTCCCCTTCTCAGTGGCCTTGCTAGTTAACAGAAACAAGAAGAATATGAGAAACAAATGGACGTGATTTTATTGCCTTGTACTCAGTCGTTTCCTTGTTTGTTGGAATCACAATTGGTTAAGATTCTAGTATTGGGTCTTCTTCACCACAAGTATCTCTTGAGTTGATGATCATACAAGATTCTTCCCATTTATGATGGCGATTACTATTCTAGCAATTATGCTTGGGGCTCCCGCACGAGGGATAAGCAAGACGTACTCTTATCTTGAGCTTTGCATCACTCGCATTGCTCGAATCCCTAAAGCAAGGCAAAAGTTTACAACTCATGGGTGACTTTGTTGGAGTTCTCTTTTGAAGTAATCTGAAGTGTTTGGAAGGAACTGCAGAAAGTATTCAAGCTCAACAAGTCCAGACGGAGTCAAGTCTCCTCAACAACGACACCCATTTAGTTTCTTACTGCATTCTCATTGTAATTTTTCATTTGTGTGTTTAAGCATTGCTAGCATGTAAAAACTTGTTAATTTCTGAATGAAAATAAATACATTGTTTATGTTTGTTTTGAAGAAATCCATTCGTTTTCACTCATAAATGTTTTTGGCATTACGATACCAACTTTACTAATCACTTGCTTAGGCAAAAAGCTGAGGGAGAATGATGAAAAATAAAAGTGCAAAATCTCTAATCATGTGTTTTTGAATAAAAACCCTACTGAGGATGTACAGGCATTATTTCAAATCCCCAAACACCGGAGATATAAGGGAGATAGACCCTCGTCAACCCCTTTGAGCTTTGAAGTAGGAGTTTCTTTTCTAATCATAAAAAACCCTTATTTTAACCTTGGGGCAGGGTAGTGTTCATTTAACTTGATCGAGTGTTCAAAACTCACCAAAAGGGTATGCATCTAAGGATACAACAATGGTTATCCTTCAAAAGGTTGAGGAATGTCAAAACCGCAATGATTTTCCTTATTCCATCAAGAGATCAAGAGATGACGATACCATAATGGTAATCCTTCATCAAATCAAAGGAGTGAGGCGGTCGCAATCACCTCCAACGAATCAAAGATAATGCAAGGTCACACGACGTGTTAAAAAAAGAGAAGAGCAAAAAAAAAAAGGATGGCGAAAAAATAATGAAAATGGCAAAAAAAGCATGAGAAAAAAGATGATGAAACTGCCAGGCAAGAACAAAGTCGTGTGACAACGAATCAGAATAATAAAAGGTGAGCGACCGCCATGTCCAAAGAACCTCATTGATTCCTCAACCATTTCAAATTCCTTGTGAGGGATGAACACTCATGTCGAGTTAATTGAACGTAGGAATGGAGAACATCACGAAGGGGGTGGGAATAAATACTTTTGAGCCTAAAAATCCTTTGTTTTCTAAAAACCATGAACCCGACCAAGTTACAACCCCTAAAAGTCCTAATTGAAGTAGGGTTTGTTTTGAAAACACACTCCGATGAGATAGCGTTCAACTGACTCCCAATGAAGCGAGACTCATATCCATGTTGGTATCGTATGCTTGCTTTATCTTCCACATGCAAAAATCGAGGTTGTGTCGCAACCTCATTTCATAAAAAGTTTATAACTTCAAGACTAACATAGCTTTGCATTAGAATTATCATTCTTAGGATTAACATTCTTTTGCATGCAAAATATGTGCTTAACATCAAGGAAATTACCATGATGAGAATCAGTGAGTAACTTGATCATGTCAAAGCAACAAGACTTGAGAACTCCGAGGAGTAAAAGCTAATCATTTCAAATGTTGACCATCAAGGGGCAAGTTATTCAAAGAACTCCGTTGGGCATGAACAGTTAATGCTTCCTTTGATTACCTTGAAGGGAAGAGTTTGAAGACTCCGTTGAGCATGGTAAAGTTGTTTCCATGTTTGTTTAACTTCAAAACAAAGAAAGCTTGAGGATTCTAGTAAGATGTACCTAATCAGGGGCAATTAAGTCGAGGTTTGACCTCTCAAATTCAGCATACCCGGGGCAATCATGTCGATAAATTTCTTCAAGCGTTGATCAACCTGGGGCAATCATGTCGAGGAATCTCTCTCAAATTCAACCAATCTGGGGCAGTTACGCCGAGATTCGACAAATCTCTCCAAGGATCCTTTAGGGCAAATTCCTTCATGGGTCGTGAAACTTGGGGCACGATCTTCTGAGATTTATTGTCCCCTCTCTAATCATAGGAGTTTATTTATCCTGAAATCCTGGGTCTCTCCCCAAGCATGGAGTTTATTTCTCCTAGAAATTTGGTCTCTCCTCAAGCATAAGGGTTTATTCCTCCTAGGAGTCGTTCTACTTCCCTAATCAAAGCTCCTTATCTGGATTTCTCATCCCCAACATGGTGAATCGAGAGAATCTCCTCAAACTGAAAATCCTCCAAACAGTGGCATATGGTGAGAAGTCAGAAATCATTCTTCAAGTCAAAGAAAAGTGCATCTTACAAATCAAAGTCCAAAATCTATTGGCACCTCCACATGGTCCTTAACACTAAGGGGATTCTCCCTGGTGTTTACCTCATCAATGCCTTTATTTGGCACTTTGCATATAGTATTCATTGCATGTAACATTGCATCCTCAAAAGCGTAGCATATCCATCAAAATGGAACATTACGCCACAGAAAAATTCAAACATGCATACAAAGCATAAGCCAGATAATACAAATCCGCACCCAGTCAAGACAATAATACATCCCCACACAAAAAATTGTCCTTACAAATTCTGATTGATATCTGCTACTACATTTCAAATCTCTTCCAACCACGGTGCCGAGGCGAGGTATCTTCAATCTCTGATGAGTGTCTGACACAATGTCTTCTTTTGTCCCTGGTGTCGAGTCGATGTTGAGTCATAGATCGTAAGAGATCTTATTCTTTCAGTCCTGAAGATCATGCTTAGGTCTTCTCCCGGTGTCGAGTCGATGTTGAGTCACAGATCGTAAGAGATCTTATTCTTTCAGTCCTAAAGATCGTACGAGATCCTCTCCTGATGTCGAGTCGATGTTGAGTCATAGATCGTAAGAGATCTTATTCTTTCAGTCCTGAAGATCATGCTTAGGTCTTCTCCTGGTGTCGAGTCGATGTTGAGTCACAGATCGTAAGAGATCTTATTCTTTCAAGTCCTAAAGATCGTACGAGATCCTCTCCTGATGTCGAGTCGATGTTGAGTCATAGATCGTAAGAGATCTTATTCGTTCAGTCCTGAAGATCATGCTTAGGTCTTCTCCTGGTGTCGAGTCGATGTTGAGTCACAGATCGTAAGAGATCTTATTCTTTCAGTCCTAAAGATCGTACGAGATCCTCTCCTGATGTCGAGTCGATGTTGAGTCATAGATCGTAAGAGATCTTATTCTTTCAGTCCTGAAGATCATGCTTAGGTCTTCTCCTGATGTCGAGTCGATGTTGAGTCATAGATCGTAAGAGATCTTATTCGTTCAGTCCTGAAGATCATGCTTAGGTCTTCTCCTGGTGTCGAGTCGATGTTGAGTCACAGATCGTAAGAGATCTTATTCTTTCAGTCCTAAAGATCGTACGAGATCCTCTCCTGATGTCGAGTCGATGTTGAGTCATAGATCGTAAGAGATCTTATTCTTTCAGTCCTGAAGATCATGCTTAGGTCTTCTCCTGATGTCGAGTCGATGTTGAGTCATAGATCGTAAGAGATCTTATTCTTTCAGTCCTGAAGATCATGCTTAGGTCTTCTCCTAGTGTCGAGTCGATGTTGAGTCACAGATCGTAAGAGATCTTATTCTTTCAGTCCCGAAGATCATGCTTAGGTCTTCTCCTGGTGTCGAGTCGATGTTGAGTCATAGATCGTAAGAGATCTTATTCTTTCAGTCCTGAAGATCATGCTTAGGTCTTCTCCTGGTGTCGAGTCGATGTTGAGTCATAGATCGTAAGAGATCTTATTCTTTCAGTCCTGAAGATCATGCTTAGGTCTTCTCCTGGTGTCGAGTCGATGTTGAGTCATAGATCGTAAGAGATCTTATTCTTTCAGTCCTGAAGATCATGCTTAGGCCCTCTCCTGGTGTCGAGTCGATGGTGAGTCATAGATCGTACGAGATCTTTTTTTTCCTTTCGGTCATTGTTTCATACAACCATCCCCTTTGAAAACCCCGTGTCGGCACCGCTACCACGTTATAAGCTATCTCCATCCAAATCCATTGTTCACTGTAAATATTGCCACCAAAAAATAAATAAATTTCTCTTTCCCCAGCAGATATCAAGACAAAAACCAAAAATAAGGATAGTATCCATACCATCTTTTCAGGACAAATTTCTGGTACTGTGATATTTAATCTTCTTCCACCTCGAATGTTCGAAAGACCAATGTCAATCTCACCTTCAGGTTTAAGACGATTAAATAGGGGCAGCTGTCATACCCCAAATTTGTCCTACCCTTTTATTTCTAACTGGCTTAAGCTTCGCATTCAAGTACATACCTTCCACTGGGTCATCTAACATATCATACATTCATCAAACAATAAAGTTTGGCATGGGATCAATAATCTTGATGTTAGGGTTTTCTTTTATGCTTTGAAGCTCTCATTTTTATCCAAGGCTGATTTAGTGTACAAGGCTTTCCCCTATCGAAGTTCAGCAAAAGCAAGTGGATTGGAGGTTTCTTCATCTTAAGGGGTTTTCCTTTAAATTCTTCGCGGTCACGGATTATGGTTTGTGTGAATGAGATCATGGTTATCAGATGAATCCTCAAAGTTTTGGTTATATGGTCATCAAGGATCCCTTATTCTCAACGCTTGAGTCTTACTCATCACATGAGGAGCCGTCTTTCATCATTCAAGCGAGTCATTTGTTACTTAAAATCCGAAGCACAAACTATGGTTGCGTATAATAGTTCAAAGGGAGATGTGAGATGAATTACAAGTGCCGGTTTAAGGCACCGCACACGCACAATCAAGTTCTTTGACTTTGGTCAAAGTCAATTTCAAAAGATCGTCTTTTAAACCAAAGTTATGCCTAACATCCACATATTCATGGCTATGAATTCAAGCATTGGAAAAGTCATTAAAGGATACCAAAAGTTAAACTACACAGATCCCATTGTCAAATTTCATTGTATTTACAAGAATTGATTCAATTACATCACTTAATGAAGACCATCACATGCCATTTTAATTCTCGCTGCAAAAACCAACTGCAGTGTACTTCTATCCACTTGACATTATACTTCATTACAGCACATACAAAGTTACTTAAAATTACAAAAAGATACACACAACCATCATATTACATCAAAGTCCAATCCCCATTACAAAACATTCAATACAATTTCTCATTACACTCTGTACATGGTCACCATTTATTTTGTCCCTTCTAGACTTATCTTCTTCCAAACTCCAAGAGTTCATCACCTATAAGAGGGTTGCTTCCATCATGAAGGAACCACCATCCTGCTGCTACATATTCAATAGCAGCCCAGTACTATTCATCTCCCCTGCATAAAACATATATATACACATTCAAATCACAACAGTCCAACATCGATACTAAACAAAAGAAAACCATATCAGCAGCAATAGTTCCCATCTAACCTTTATTCAAAATCCAAAAACAAATAACCATGCCGCATTCATATGTTCAGTCCCATTGCACATATACTCAATAAAAATAAGAACACAATCCATACAATTCAGCAAGCCAGACTCCTTGTATTCATGCTTCAGTTTCCAAATTGCAACAATAAGACAGTCTCTACAAGCAATGGATGAGTTCACATCACATAATATAACAAGCCATTCATGTTCACAATACATACACTCACTAACATCCCTAACTGTCAGCATCCTAACTTTCTATACTTCCTAACTAACACTAACAGTCAACTAACCAAACCTCTTCAACTCCTACCCTACGAAAAAATACCAAAACAGAATTTTAAACAGCCTGCACACATCAGTACCACATTCAAAAAATTCCAAAACATACCTATAACCTTTATGCTCTTTCCTACCAATTACTAACAATTCATAACAGCTCCATACAATTCAAAACAAAACCATACACTAGATAAAACCAGCCCTGCGATACATCATCCATTCATAATCTAAGTTATCCCAAAACCAAAAAAAACTAACCTACTGACAGTATACTTCAAGTCCCAGCATTAGCATTCAAAAAAGGAAAAGACAAATTTCAGTGTGTCGGTTATGCATTCAGTCCACCTAGCAACCACTACACATAGTACCGTGACGGTGCAATCATCGAGTTCTACCTCATATACAGGTTTCATTTCATACATACCTTGGTCGTTGAAATACTCATAAACAAAATCCAACACAAAAAAGCAGCCTGCTGCCCACCTATACCAGCTTGCAGTATCGATCCGTAAAGCCACATATTGCGGTACCTAATTCAAAGACAGAAAGAATGATATCAGAAAAATCGTAATAGAATTTGGGCATGAGGATCAAAAAACAGAAGTTGAAAGAGTAGAGAAAACATGTAACAAATTCTCTTGAGAATCTTCAATTACCGCCATTCTCAATTCTCCCTGTAACCTTCAGAACCTTCACCACCTCAAGTTCCACTCCAGAATTCTACACATAAATCAATACCAAGTGTTTACATTAGTCACAAACCTGCATACAGTTCAAAAGAAAAACTCAGCGAACTTGCACAATCAAGGCCTCACAATCTCATCACGCGATCGCATATAATTCAGAGTTCAGTTGAAACAGTCAGAAAAACAAGTACAAGAGTCAACAGGAATTCAACTTTTAATCTTCACAACTAACATTTCACTACCTATAACCAACCCCAACTGTTTGTAACTAACTTTAAAACTAACAAATAACAGAATTAACTAACCGTAACCGAATTGCCAGCTCAGCTACAATCTCCAACTAACTTCTAACATCCAAAACAGAAAAAACCAACTAAATCCTCACCCTCAATCTCCTAACCGATTCTCTCTGATCCAATGGCTAACAATCCCTCACTCTCTAACTGATTTCACTCTCCCTCAATCTCTATATAATCCGAACCTCCACCTTCATTCAGACTCTCAGACGCCATTCTTCCTTCAATCTCTAATTTCACACTTCACTCATCAATCATCAATCTCTCTCCATTTTCTCAGAATCTTCATCTCCCTCACATTCACCATACGCTCACTTCCATTGTTGAGCAAAGCTTCAACCTCTGAAGCTTTGCTATAACAGAGCTTAGCCTTCATCCTTCATCACTCAATCCCCCAATTCCTCTGCAACAGTCACAGTCTTCAACATCACTATCTCATCTATCTCAACGCGCAACAACAACAACTCAAAATTCCAGAAATTCGGAGAAGATGGGGAAGAAGAAGTGATATACGAACAGAAAAAGAACCGAGAATTTACCTAAAGAACTTCATCCTCTTGCATTTATTTCGCATCAAGCTAGCTAGAGCCTCCCCTCCGGTATTCTCGATCTTCAACCTCCTTCGGCAAATTCAGGTAAGTCTTCGTAACTCCTTGTTTCTCCATCTTCTTCACATCTTCCTTGATGCAATACGAATGTTTGAGCTTCACTGAACGCTTTCCCCATGGCTATCGCTCAAGAAGCTCCGAGATTTCGTTCAATTTCAGATTTAGGTTTAGGTTTTCTTAGCAAGGTTACCGAGGTATAGAGGAGAGTGAAAATGAGTTGAGGTATGTGCTGAGGTTAGGAACGAGGGGGAATTTACGAAGGAAGAGTGGTGTTTCGACGCCGGTTCCGGTGAGCTCGAGGAGCGCGCCGCTGCGTCGTTTGAGAAAGAGGAGGAGCTTCACGATAAGTCCAATCGCCACACTTTGAACCCTAATGAAACGCACCGTTTTGTCCCTTTTTTTGTTAAATTTTCTTTTAATTCATTTTGTTTAATTGGAGAAATCTGAAAATAAATATGATAATAAAAATCTGTACTAACTTCATTGGGCTCACGAATCCCTGATCTCACCCCCTCAGCCCAATTTCTTTTTTGACATGATACAAAATTGTTACAAAAGTCACCATTGGGCCAGTTCTGGATGGACCCTGCGTCCCACTGCTTTTCACACTATCATTTCTGAGTTCACACCCCCCCTGAGCCCATTTCCTTCATTTTAGATTTAGTTTTGACATAGTTTTCATCTTATTTTTTCTTAGTGGTAAAAGCAATAAAATCGATAAAACTTGTTAGATTTTTAGGCCACCTTTTGAATTAATTTTAGCCTTAGAATTTTCTCATAAAAACCATAAAAATAATAGTACTTTTAATTCACTTTTGTGTTATATTTTGATTTGTTCTTTTTCATGCTATTTTCAATATTCTACTTTTTGCTTTATTTTTCATGCTTCTTTTAAATCCTAACCTTAGGTAGAAACCATGATAACATTAGGTAGAAATTTCCTTCATATTAGGCTAGTTTACTTAGGCTAGTTTATTTTTCTTTTACAACCTAAAACATCTAAAAATATTCAAATAAAATCCCTTTAAAAAATACAAAGAAAATACTTAAAACACTAATAATGAAAAAGTGAAAATCTTAAAAAGGGAATGGAAGCTTGAATGTCCCTTGCTTTAGGGAACCATTCGAGCGTAAGTTCCCACTTCTAAAAAACACAAACCATAGAGTAACTCGAGTTTCCCTTGCTTTAGGGATTTCCTCGAAACGCTCAAACTCTTTCTCTTCTCTCTCCTTTCTTAAGGGCATTGTTATCTCCGCTCCATTGCATCCTAGGCTGTCCCCTTATGCAAGAGCGCGAGCGTTAACTCCGCCCAACTAAAAAACACAAAAACAAACAAAAATCGTGAGCCGAGCTACGGTAACTCTGATTCCTGAAAAGGATACGTAGGCAGCGGGGTAGGGCCCGTGCGAGTACAATTCTTTATTTTCCCTACATTTTGCATTCATTTCGCATTTAGATATAGACATAGTATACACCCATTAGATAGAAACAAACATAGGTGGATACCATCGAGTACGATGGGCGCGAGGGGTGCTAATACCTTCCCCTCGCGTAACCGACTCCCGTACCTTGATTCTCTGGTCGCAAGACCCTGTTCCTTCCTTTGTTAGGTTTTCTGATATTCCTTTCCCTTATGGGATAAATATATTGGTGGCGACTCTGTTCATTTTTCGCGAGCGTGCGACATATATATATATAAACTAACCAAAAATAAATAAATAGTTTAAATTTATATATATATATATATATATATATATATATATATATATATATATATATATATATATATATATATATATATATATATATATATATAATAGAATACATAATAACGTTAATAAAAAATTAATATAAATAGTTATAAGAATAAAAATTATAATAAAAAATTAAAATATTGTAGTGATTATAATTTTTATTAAATAAACATTTAATTTGAAGTTGAAGAATAATTATAATAAATTAATAGAACCATTTGAGAAAAATCACAAAAAAGAAAAGCAGAAAACAAAAGAAAACAATAATTTTAAAATAATAAAATAAAATTCCCTCCCCTCCGATTCTCCCATTTGGGGAACCCAAAATGTGTAATTTGGAGTGATTTTGCTCTCCTCCCCTCCCCTCCCCTCCATCTTCCTCCACCCAAACACACCCTTAGAACAGACAACAATCGAAATAAAAAGAAAAAAACGAACAACAAAACTTTGCAGGCGATAAACAACAAGGTAAGAACAAAGCTCTCAATCTCCTCTCGAACAACAACAAAGCTCTCAATATCGCTGCGATTTCGCTCGATTTGCCATCGATTCAAACAAACATCAGGTGATAAACATACAGATAGATTAAAACCCTAAGCCCCAGATGATTATTCCCAAACAATGATTGCAAGATAAAACAAGAACATCAACAAGAGAAGGAATTACAAACCAATAAACTGCAACAAAGATCGAAAGTGCACTAAAATCCTTTAATTAATTTTCTAAATACACTGCTCTGTAGTCTTCGAAATCTCCTTCTCTACTTTTGTTGTTGTGTGCTGCGAACTTCTGCTGTTGTTACTATGTTGTAGAGAGTGGACTCGGTTGTTGTGTGATGTGTTGTGCGTTATTTTGTCTTGTGCAGGTTTGGAGCGTGAATGATTATGAAGAAAAATGAGTGTATGAATGTTTTGGTGAGTGTTCAGGATGAAGGAAGTTTCAGAGTGTATGTGTCGGGTTTGTAAGGAATTGTTGCGGATTTTGTTTGAACAAAGATTATCATGAGTGTGAAGGGTAAGGTTATGTGTGTTGTTAGAGAGGAGATGCGGGTATGATTTTAGCAGCATGGAGTTGTTTATGGTAGTAGAGTGAGGTTCATGAAGAAAGTGACATGAATGAATTTTTTTGGAGGAGATTTTGAATAATTTTTTTGCAGAGTAACACTCTTTTCTTTCTCCCCCTTTTGCTTGTGTTTAGTCTCTTTATAGTCAGTAACCTCTAAGAATTGGGGGAAAACATTTTATGAATTTGAACAATTATGATTTACTGCTTTGTGACTTTTTCTGATGCAAGTTTTTGTTGTTCTGAATTGGTGAAAGCTTTGGTTTTTATATGCAGCAAGTTGCAGAGATTTTGGACAATTTTTGGAAGCTGATCTTGTGCTTTTGATGCAGGTTTTTGTATTATGCTTCTTTTGTGTAATTTTTGGAGTGTTTTGAAGCTTGTTTGGAGTAGCAGTGCAGATTCTTTTGGACCATTTGGACTGTTGGAGCTTGTAATCTTATTGAACAGGGAACTTTTAGGAATCGTGAAATGCAAGTCCCAAATTACTATGTTTTCTTTTCTACTTTAAATGTAAAACAAAAATAAATACAATAATAATAATAATAATAATAATAATAATAATAATAATAATAATAATAATAATAATAATAATAATAATAATAATAATAATAATAATAATAATAATAATAATAAAAGAGAATTGGAATGGTTAGTAAAAAGTTAGCAATAAATGAAATAAATAAAGTAAGAAAGGAATAATGAATAAATAAATAAAAAAAGAAGAAAATTATCTTATATTATAAATTAATTTTAATCTCAACAATAATTCAATTTTTAAAAGAAATAGTTCAAATTTGAATTGAAGTTAAAATTAAGATCAAAGGATAATACATAATCATGGTGATTATATATATTTTTTAGATTTTTTACTAAAACTTATATTAAAATATAAATCTAAATGAAACTAATTAAGACTAATATTTATCTTTTAATTTTTCACAAAAATAAGAAAAGACTGATGAATGCACATGAAATATGAATGTGACATGCCCTAATGAATAAAATGCGCAGGGCAAAAATTGGGGTATGACAATACTCATCAGAAAGCTTTACACTTATGCTTTCGAAATACATTCTTAAATATAATGAGAAATATAAGTAACCAAATGAAGAAGTGTTTTCAAACGAAAGAAGAAATTTCTAAGAACACAATTCAAACCCCCCTTTCTTGTGTTTTTCTCCATCTTCAATTGGTATCCGAGCATGACTCTATTATTCATTCTTGGAATCAAACACTTAACCGTATAGAGAGATCCAGAAGGAGAAAATCCACACTGAGTAGAAAATAAATTCATACTCCTACTCTCAGTGTTATCAGAAACTGCGAAGAACAAAGACACTCCAGGATTAGGAAATGTCACAAAAGAATTCTTGCTTAAAAACTCCGAGGACATTATCTAATTATTACAAAAAGAGCTTGTGGATCAAAAAGAAATCTTAAGGATGCTCAAGACATGAGAAAGAAAAACATATATGCTGATAAGGGAAATTCTCAAGCGATGTAACTATTCTTTCATCTTTAGAAGATGTCTCATAAAGGTTCTGAAGTCATAAGGAAAAAACAGACAGTATCACAACATGCAAAGAAGTTTCTTCTCAGAGAAGATATGAAGAAAAGTGTATCTTCTAAATGGTCAAATCTTTCTAAACCCTTTTCACTTATGTTTTTGCTGATTAAGAGTGTTTTTTTTAACATAAAAATATTAAGAATATATAATTCAATCTGAGATAACCTTATTAATGCCTAGCTAGTCAGTCTACATTGCCGCTCTTGCCTCCATGCATAGCCTCTCCTTATCTCTCTCAAAAATTGGTCACAACCATCTCATTAACTCTCTTGTCTGCTTCAATTGTCTTGATAATATAAGTCTGTATTTCATTTCTTTCAAGCAATTTTCTTTTCTCATCATGCCTCCACTAACCTTTCTAGGAAATGAAAATCTCCTTGAGATAGTCATACAAAATCAAGTTGAAATTCTATCTCTTGAAAATAGTTTTGCTTGCAGCCTCTCTAAAGTAACATTCTTTCAAAAATGGACAAGATACCTTTCCAAGCTCAAGAAACCTATCTATGAGAATCTTGTTAAAGATTTCTGGAAACATGCAATTCTTAACCCTAAGGATAACTCCATCTCATCCTTCATATTTGATATTCCGATTTCTATTGACTGTTTTTATCTTGTTCTTGCGACTGGATGTGAGAACCTTGGTATCACTGTAAACTCCTTTGAGACTCAGTTCATTATGCCTGATATGTTGAGCACTCTTCTTGATGTTTCATCAGGATATAATCCTATTAATCCTGAGAATCTCCTGACCATTCCAAATACTTGGTTTAAGCTTATTATAATAAATTTCCTTCCCATAAGGGAAAACCAAGACCTCCTAAGATATGGTGATCAAACGTTCATCTATTTCGCACTAAGTCTTACATTCCTTTCGGAAGAGTGCTGTCAGAAATTTTCTTTCAAGAAGGAATCGTGGAACTTATCAAAGTGAGAATAGCAGAAGATGGAATAGAAAACTATCCTGGAAATATGTTATTGAAAACTAAGGGTGACATCTTTATGGGTTAATAAATGTATCAAATTAACATGTTTTCATCACGCTTACATGTGTTGTAATTCTGAGATAGTTTATCTGAATTTTTCTCTTTTTTTGTTGTTTATTTATTATCCTTATCTTGAATAAATCAAACTCTAACACTCTATTGCCTATTCCTACACGTTCTCCTAAGATAATAGGAAATGACTAGACTCTTAAGCGTGTGTCAGTTATTTCAACTTGACACTATCATAACCTATCTAGGTCACAAGAATAGCCTCTTACCATTAAAACTCCTCTCATTTTTTACTACCAAATATCACCAAAATCCTTCTCATCCTTGCATCCAAACCTTCCTCTCTATCAAAATCATGTCCGCCATGACTTACCTTGGAGATGTGAACTATCTGAATATCATCTCTGAGAAGGATCCTAATCTTGCGTCTCTCAAGGATGATGCAAAGGAAATAATATGGAGCTCACAAAACCAGAACTGGTCAAATTACTACTCAATGCTTTGAGGTCCTATTCTTCCTGTGTTGGTGAAAGAATTCTGGAAATTTGCTAAAATCAGTGATGACGGAAATACCATTCTCTCCAAAATCTTCAAACTTCCCATTGTTGTTACCATCTCGTCGATTATCAAAGCCACAGGTTGTATTTCATTTGGATTCACCATCGATGATTTTCAATCTGACTTGGACTTGGTAAGATCCTTCAAAATCCTGTTTGATAGCTCTGTTCCTTACGAACCAAATAATCCTGAAAACCTCCTCCCATATCCCAAAATTTGGTTCAAATTCTCTTTAACCAATCTTCGTCCTAGGACTCCAGTAAGGAATGTCATGACCCACGATGACAGAGTTTTTGTGTTTCTTCTGACACACCACCATAGGATTGACCTTCCTAAAACAATATTCAACCATCTGAGGCACTCCATTGAGATATCCAGAAATCAGACACATTCTCACATTCCGTATGGAAGAATCCTGTCTGAAATAATCATGAACGATGGAATCTGGAGATTAGTTGGAAAAGTGGGGCCTGAGCATGCACTTACTACGAAAAAGTGTGCCCGTGTGAACAAGATTGAAGAACTTGAAGATTAATTTTCTTTATGTCTTTCCATTTGCTACTTTTTGTGAACCCGTTGTTTTTTATTTAAATGAAGTTATGCTCTCATGCTTATATTATGATTTATGTTTTCATTCTGATAAACTTGGTTATACATTTTGAACAAAGAAAATTATGTTATTATGATCCTGTTAAGAGAAATCACTTAGTCATAGACTGCATTTATCTGTTAACATGCCTGAATACATTTATGTCTCAACTAAGCATCATGATTGACTTTCTTATGCTTTTTGATTATGACAAAAAGGGGGAGAAAGATAGATTTTGATTTAACATCTAAACATCTATCCCGAGAATAAAACATCCTGTTTTTATAAGGTGTTGCAAAGCCTCTAAAGATTTCATATAAGCTATTTACCCTAGGGGGATCTATGACTCAGAAACTAGTGCATATGGTTATCTAACTCAGATGAGCTAATTCAATTTGCTTATTTTTTATCACCCTATAAAATTGTTCCATCAAAATACATGGTTTTTGTCATCATAAAAAAGGAGGAGATTGTTAGAACAAGATTGGGATCTATGTTCAGAATCTGGTTTTGATGATAACAAACATATATTTTGTTAGTAACAATTTTATTACAAATGGTTTCATTGAGCGTGCAGATGTTATCTTATAAGTCTTATTCGACATGCATCAGAATCATTTTGTTTGGGATACAAAACCACGTGCTCAGAACAATGCTGATATTCGTCTAAAGAAACAAGCATGATAATTGTATCAAAAATCTTCTGTTGGAAGTTATTTATATTCAGAAGTTGTTGAGTCAGAAGTTTCTAACGTGATTGATCAGAAGTAGAAGTTCTGAAGACTGGAGAATGAAAAAGATCAGAAAAGGTTCATACAAACTCAAAGTAATAGATCAGAAACATCAATAAATGATCAGAAGCGTTCAAGATGAAAAGATCAGAAACAACATCTGACTAAAAGCAAGATCAACCAACAAGAAACATATAAAAATATAGTAAAATGTTCCAACAAAGTTACATACATGCAATCACAGTGCTCGAAGTAAAGACAAATGATGATATCTATCTTGGCTACATCTTGGAAGAATAAAAATGAAGAAAACACGCCACCAAAAATAATTATTACACTAAAGATTGGATTTGCCTTGGAAATATGTATTTCATGATTCAATCGAGGCAAAGAATTAAAAGCTATTTATAAAATATGCTTTAACGGATATGCTCCAACGGTATTATACCAAGCCTATATAAAGAGAAAACTTTGAACTTGAAATTGGGAAAACAGCAACATAAAAAGTACGAAGAATACACATGAGAGGCTAATCATATATGAAATATATGATGACTTAACAAGAGAGTAAAAATACACTACTATGTGCCTATATGAAGAAAAACTAAAGTGAGAAAGAGAAAATCTGCTTGATTAGAAGTACTCCTGTAATTCTCCAGAAACATAATTCATGATAGAATTGATGTCCTTAAGTATCCTTCTGATATCGATATTTGAGAGGGCCTAGAGTTCCTGCTAGACTCTTGGAGGTTTCTAGGTAAATAAACGTTATATCTCGTGGAAATCCCTGAACGGTTTACTATCTAGTGTTAATCACTTGCAGTTGGCTTGTGCAGTGTATTGTTAGTCACGACAGTTGGTTGTGCATTTGTATTGTTAGTCATGACAGTTGGTTATGCATTTGTAATCAGTTTTGATTATAGTGGATTAAGTCCTCAATTGAGAGAGGCGAAATCACCTTGGCGGGTGGACTGGAGTAGTTTGAGCTGCAAACGAACCAGGATAAAATGAAGGTGTACTTTACCGTCTAACCTTTCATTCAATCAAGAGCTTCCAGGCATATACTCATTAGAAAGCTTTACACTTATGCTTTCAAAATATATTCTTAAATATAATGAGAAAGATAAGTAACCAAATGAAGACTTGTTTTCAAATGAAAGAAGAAATTTCTAAGAACACAATTCAAACCCCTCTTTCTTGTGTTTTTCTCCATCTTCATAACATGATTAAATATTATAATGAATTAATACATTAAAGGTGTTATAATGGTAGTAGTTGATTAATTTGACTGAGGTGGTATACCAGTAGAAGCAATATAACAAAGTAGTGTAATTTTTAGTAGTACATGTTGAGTAGCAGTAAAGTGACCTAGTGAATATTTGACAGAAGTCCCAATAGCATGTCTACTAATTTAGCAGGGTAGTAATTTTCAGCAGAAGAACAATTGATTAGTAGCAATATAAATACATTATAGTAATAATAGTATATAAAAGCAGTACCGATTAGTAGATTTAAGCGGTATAATTAGTTAACCGGTTGGTAGTCAAAAATTGTCGGAGTAATTCGTTTACATTTGTAGGTATTTTTGGTTGGTTTGTCTTGTTGGAATTATGCCGAATAAGTTGAATTGCAAGTGAAGCTAGATTGTCCGATTTACAGAATTGTGTTGTTGTTTATTATTGTGAATAAGTTATTATCAAATACATTGTTGTTGTTGAGCTGTTGTTGTTATAAGTTGTTGTTGATGAGTTGATTAAGTTGTAGGCCTATGGCCAGTGTTGAAGCGAAGTTGAGTACCTCTGTTTATTGGTACAATGTTGATGTAGGCCTATGCCTTGCGATGATTGTTATTGTTGTATGTGAGTGTTGCATTCATACATTTGCATCTTTTAGTTGGCCTGGATTGGCTATTTTTAAGTTGGAGCTATGCTCACCATGTTGGTTTGGATTGACGAATTAGCGACGAAGCCTTATGCCTCGATGCCTCTATTAACTGGCAATTTTCTAAGTTGGGAGTTCTGCTCCAATGGTACCATATGCATATGCATAGTTGAGTCGCATCTTAAGTTGTGTGTTAAACTAATTTGTTGTTATTAAGCTGCGTTGATTTAAGTTGTTATGCTGATGTGATGGGTGATTAAAGTTGTCTTATTGTTGTTATTAAGTTGTTTGTCTGTTGTTGCACATTTATTGTTATAAAGTGGTGATATATGTATGATTTAATCTAATATACTGTTTATTATACACCTATTTATATTGATTCGATGTCTCACCCTTTCATTTGTTTTCGCCGTTGCCTTTATACTGGTAACGTGCATGTATTCGAGAATGAAGAATTAGTTGTTATTAGTCCAAGTCGGTCTAGTTGCTCTGATACGTAGCACTCGGGGGGGATGAATGATAATTGTTTCTATGTTGTTGTTACTACTCTAGTTGTTGACTAATTATAAAGTTGAAATTTATTTTAGTTGAATAAAGTTATAAATGACTTCTAAGTTGAAAGATGTGATTTTGCTGCGTAATTAATAAAAGGTTGTGATGTTTTCATATGAGTAAAGTTTTGTTGTAAATTGTTCATCCGAATGCTATGTATCTATGTTAAATGAAATACAAGTTGTTTGTTTATGTTGAAATGTGATATCCCAAATAGTTGTTGGAAGTTTTAAAGTACTCTGATTTGTATTATAATTACCGGGTAGATTTGGGGTGTTACACTACACGCACTAACACTTGGACGGATGCATCTGGAAATTGAATATGCCAATCATCATTATTAAGGGCTCTATCAAGCTTCTCATATATTCTCTGACCCCCATGGAAAACATGACCTCTCCACGTGAACCTAAGCCCATGAGTCTCCATATTGTTCAACTTACAACTGTCCATTCTATCTTTCATCTTTTGGCATCTTTGAATGGAAGCTGGAAAACCTCCTTTCTTATCATTAACATAGTTAATATCATTAAAGTCACCAGCAACCATCCAACTCCCATTCAAATCTCGAACTATATTCTTCATCTCATCCCACAACCGCTTCTTACTATTATCATTAGGACTTGCATAGACAGCCGTGAACCACCACTCCTCCCTATGCTCCATACAAACTTTGGTGTGGATAAATTGATGATTTTTCGTACGAACTTGGATACTGATATCACTATATTTACAGGTTATAACAATACCACCAGCAAACCCCATATTATCCGAATATTCTATCATGTCAAAGCCCATCTTCATTAGAACCTTCTTAATTTTTAGAGGATCACACCTTGTCTCCAAGATTACTAACTCACTAGGATTATTACTATCCAAATATTGCTTGCAATATCAATAAAACGCCTTACTAGCGGCCCCTATACAATTCCAACACATTATTTTTAAGTTTGTACACATCATAACGATAAATATGAGTGAAATAGTTCCAGACGCCATCCAACTCAATACGGAGTCTCCTTGATAACATCAACATCATCTTCAAACCCTGCTACCTCAATAGCACTATTCTCGCTCCCATCCATCTTGAGACACTCTGAAGTATGAGGGTTCTCGATAGGGTAGGAGAAAATTCTACGTATACTATTTATATCGGGTGGCTCATCGATAACAATAGTATCTCCCTCATCTGCATGGGTATTAACCATTGCATGTATAACACCTGTAACCTTATTCCTACACGTTAATCCTCTCAATTCCTCCAATAATTCATTTTTCTCTCCTCTGTAAATTAAAAGTTCTATACTGAGCAGCCTCTTCAATTTCTCCCGCCATAAACTTCTCAAGGGTATACTCCACACCAGATCTGCTGATACCTCCAACTTTCTCCTTCAATTGAATACCTCCCCGTGTTGCTAGGGTTAATTTCTTGTTTTTTTGCGTTCAGTTTATGTTTCCTGGTACCACTTCTTTGATTTTGTGAAGCAGTAATATTATTCTCGGCCCCACCATTAATTCCCAATGATATTAAGGAATCTATGATATCTTCCTTATCAACTCTCCTTGTTGTTGCCACCTTATCATTTACACTAATGCCACCTGTATTTTCATTTATGGCTCCTACTATGTTATGATTACTAGGGACGACCTTATCAGCATTATTATTTTCCAAATTAAGATGATTCACGACATTATTATTATTATTATTACAATCATCTATATCACCTTGATTCTCATTTCCTAAAATAAGAAAACGATATCCTCCTGCAACTACTTTCTCATTAACGTTCCTCGGAATTATGTTCCTCCGGCCATCTATCGTCTTCCTAACCCTCTTCTGCTTCTGAACTATTTTCCTAGGGCCCTCTTCCACCTCACTTCCACCTTTCCTACCATTACCGCCACTCCCCACATCATTCATGCTTCTACTCCCAGTATTGTTGCTTTCTCCCATAGCGTGCTTCCCTATGATGATTGTTGGACAATTCTCCTTGTAATGTCCATAACGACTGTAACACCCCAAATCTACCCGGTAATTATAATAAAAAATCAGAATATAAAAGTTTCAGCAAAATACGGGATGTCACACTTCACACTAAATCACATTTCATAAAACAATCTGCTCACTTTATTTCAAAAGATACATAACACTTCGCATTCGGATGAGCCAATAACATCATACATTTAAGCTTTGAAGCCAATTATTAGAGGCATTCAAACAGGCATAAGCCTTTGTCACATTTTGCCAGTCCAGGCTGTCACAAGATGAAATTCATGCGACTCGATGAAGGCAACATCACCAATATATTCACCATAAAAATCATCACGAGGCATACGCCTATATCACAAATAATACCAATAATTAGAGGTAATTTATCGTCACTTTATTTCCTAAACTTCACAATATTCACCAGAATAGTCGCAACGCCACATCGCAATATATCACACCACAAATCAACAATACCAACCAACACAATTAATCCACACAACGTCGCGATACATCACAACACAAATCAACGAACACAGATTGATACATTTAATCCAATAACAACTTCACATATTTTTCAGTAAGTACTCAACACAATGATCCAATCAAAACAATCGGCGCACGTTCCGTAAGTATTTTGACAACTCTCGATTAAAACCGCTTAATTAATTAACGGGTAAAAACTTTATTATTCTTACTAATAACCATTATTTAATATTTATGCTACTTATACTAACAGTACTGTTGTTTTGCTATCATTAATTTCTACGTGCTATGGTATCTGTTTGTTATTGTTATTATCCATCCACACTATTACTGCTAGTGTAGTACTACCAATAGGTTCTATCATTTTCAATTATATTATTTTCTACTGATCTTACAATCAATACCTTCTACTATCAACCAATTCTCTTCTGCTAAAAGTTCCAAGCTCTGCTACAATTAAGGTGTGCATACACTTCGGCTAATTTAACTGAGTTTGTTACCCCTTATTACTCTGCTACTAATATATGATTTCTACAATTATGCTAAGATCTTCCCATAAAATACATCATGTAGCTATAATTACTATAAGAGTATAAGATTAACCAGAATTAAGGAAAACGACTAAAATGAGGAAAAGATTAAACTGAGTGGTCCCCACCCTTACTTCCATGAAGACCACGCCTCCTTACTTTATCACCCTGGGACGTATGTTCCATAACACTTAGGGGGTCTGGGGCGCCCACCCCCATGTGTGTGGCCCCCGCCCCACCTTGCTTCATTATATATGCATTTTTTCTCTTTTAAAAAGCTGGGACGCCCGCCCCATGTTGGTGGCTCCCGTCCCACACAATTTTTTCTTCTCTTCCCGGTTTATATTTTCTCTCGTTCTCCTAATCAAACTCTCTCAGAGAAGCGTTCTAATTCCCAGAAAGTTTACCAACACAACATCACAGAGGTTCAACACATAGCATCACATAGAATTTCATCGATCAAACCGATCAGGGGTAATTTTCAATTCACTCAAAAATCACAAACAACACAGTAAATCAATAATCATCTTGGCATCAATTTCACTGGAGAAATTACAACACAGTAAAACACAATTACACAAATGCAGAGATAAAATTATAACCCCAAACCCCATATACGATTCATCACATCCCCGTTTATAGAGCAAGATCCTCACCCTTACCTTGTATTCGGAGTCCGCTCTACAATTTTTGGTCGAATTCCTAGCTTTTGGCTTCGCATAATTCTTCCAGTTTCCTCTTAACGACAAAGCTCTTCGTATCACCACCAACCTTGTTCCTCTTTTCTCAGCAACCTTCAAGTACCTCTTCTAAAACCTTTTTTGTCTTACTGATACTAAAACAATCCTCAATTCAACTTCAACCAAATGATAATATTTTCTTCATAACCTTAACGGGCCTATTAATTGCAATTCCACTGATACTAACACCATCCAACCAAATTAATTAAATAAATAGTCCAATGCCATAATATTATTTCTAACATTATTTCCCGATTAAACAGACTAATTTAATCCGACTTTCCATTCAACCGCTCAAACAATATAATAATTCACTTGCGTCCCTTAAATTAATACAGATAAATTCCCCAACTTCGACGATTTCCAACAATTGAATACTTAATTAATTTAATTAAACAATTACTTAAATTCAGGGCGTTACAACTCTCCCCCACTTCGCTCAAACTAATTCCCGCAACAAAGCAAACAAGTACCGACAGTGTTTCACACACATGTCGCGTACTAAGGGATCACACACCGATAGTACTCAACTGTCGCACAACTCAACTGACTCGACAACTTAGCCGGACGGACCGACCTGCTCTGATACCACTAATATAACACCCCAAATCTACCCGGTAAATATAACGAAAAATCAGAGTATAAAAGTTTCAGCAAAACACAGGATGTCACACTTCATATTAAATCACGTTTCATAAAACAATATGCTCACTTTATTTCAAAAGAGACATAACACTTTGCATTCGGATAAACCGATAACATCATACATTTAAGCTTTGAAGCCAAAAGTCTTTATATTAATTCGGAATCACAAAATTCAAGTATAAATAACATATTATTTTATTCAACTGAAACAACTTGAAAACATCGTGGTACTTCATCAACCACTATTTAAAATTCAGAATTTCAAAACTATAACATCTAAACATCTATCGTTCATCCCCCCCAAGTGCTACGTATTAGAGCGAGAACACCGACTCGAACTCACGACAACTAAATCTTCATCACTGCAATCACCTGCACGTTACTAGTATAAAGGTAACGGCAAAACAAATAAAGGGGTGAGATATCAAACTGTATAAACAAAGTTATGATAAACAATATATTCAGGTTCAAGTCATAATATTCATCACTTTGCGGTATAATCGTTACCGTTCAATTCACTTCGCTATTTCAACCAAAATGACACACATCACAATGTCACATAAGAATTCATATTCAAGTCACGGTAATTCATATAAGTTCATACATCAAATCACACAAATTCATAATCATCCAAAATGAAATGCGACTATTGTAACACCCTTCTAAACCCCGCGACATTTATATAACAATTTTAGAGTAAACATGAAAACAAGGGCGCCACAACTCAATAAAACAATTTATTATAACTCACTTGCCATGCTTCACTAATGAACAATCATCAATTTAATAAAATCATGTTTCTACACAGCAGAATATTCATCATACGGATAAGCATAACATCATCTATGCAATATCCCACAAAATTAATACAATAACAACAGAATAGAGTATCATCATAGACTCTAAACTAGCATTCCCCCAGTGTTACAATATCAGAGCATGACACCTGACACTATACTACCACACTGACTTATGAGCTAATCCTCACCAAGTCGAAAGCCGCTATCCTCAATCTGAAATAACAACATGTAAGGGCAAGTCTCATCGTAATTAACAAATATTATTGCATCATAAATGTTGTGAAAAACGATACCAATAACAAAGTATAATAGGGAATTATAGGGGAGAAGAAGAACACAATAATTGGTTATAACCGTTATTCTTTTACTTTCTCTTAAAACAAGATTACAAGTTTACAAGAATAACAAATAACCTCTCTCACCCTAAATTAGGATTTGCAGCTTAGCAATGATGAGAGACTAGTATGCTATTTATAATAAAACCTAACATACTAACTAATGGGCTTTTTCCACAAGACCCATTACACAAGCCAACTTAATAAACAAGCTAACTTAACAAATTAGGGTTTAAACACTAAAACCTAATTTAACATGCTAACAACCCTAGCATCTTCGACACAAGCATGTGAACAACCTTCGACTTCATGCTTAATTCTGTCGAACCAAGAAGCTATCCTTCGACAATACTAGAGTTCGATCCAATATCTCACAAATCTCCACCTTGGACCTAACTCTACAACGTCAAGGAACAAACTAGCTTTCTTCATGCAGCTTTATCAACTGCATACAGTGGAAAAACTTGCAACTCGGCAATGTCTTGGTGATCATATCAGCAGCATTGTCTTCAGTCGAAACCTTCAGCACTTGGACTTCTCCACGCTCGATTACTCTTCTGACGAAATGCAGCCTCACATCAATGTGCTTAGTTCGCTCATGATAGGCTGAATTCTTCGACAGGTGTATTGCACTTTGACTATCACATTTAACAGTGATACCTCGACCTTGAAGTTTCAGCTCATTCGCAAAACCTTCAAGCCACAATGCTTCTTTCACAGCTTCAGTTAGGGCAATATACTCCGCTTCAGTGGTTGATAGAGCAACAACCTTCTGAAGTGTGGCTTTCCAACTAATTGCAGTGCCAAACATAGTGAAAACATATCCAGAAATAGATTTTCTGGAATCCATACAACCTGCATAATCAGAGTCGACATATCCTTCTATTACTGCTTTACTATCTTCACCCAAGGCTCCACCATAAATTAGGACTCTATTCAGAGACCCATTTATGTACCTTAAAATCCACTTCAATGCTTGCCAGTGAGCCTTTCCAGGATTCGCCATGTACCTGCTTACAAGACTTACTGCGTAAGCTATGTCGGGTCTAGTACAGACCATAGCATACATCAAAGAACCGACTATATTAGCATATGGGATGCTATTCATATAGGCTCTTTCGACATCAGTACTGGGACACTGATCAATACTCAGCTTGAATTGAGGGTTTGTTGGAGTCACAACTGGCTTCGAATTCGACATACCAAACTTTTCAAGAATCTTCCGTAGATATGCCTCTTGAGATAGACATAACTTCGACTTCTTTCTATCTCTTCGAATGTCAATTCCAAGAATCCTGGAAGCAGCTCCCAGATCCTTCATATCGAACTCCTTATGGAGTTCAGCCTTCACCCTCATCACATCTTCAACATTGTTGCTTGCTATGAGAATATCATCTACATAAAGCAACAAAATAACAAATGAATTACCAGGTCAAAATCTGAAGTAAACGCAGTGGTCGAACTGACTTCTAATGAAACTTATGCGTGCCATGAACTTGTCGAATCTCCTATTCCACTGTCGAGGAGATTGTTTCAGCCCATACAAAGATCTCTTTAACTTGCACACATAATCTTCCTTCCCCTTTTCGACATACCCTTCAGGTTGCCTCATCAGGATCGTTTCATCTAGATCACCATACAAGAACGCAGTCTTCACATCCATCTGTTCCAGTTCAAGATCGAACTGTGCTACCATGGCAAGCAACATTCGAATGGACCTATGCTTCACAACAGGAGAAAACACATCATTGAAGTCGACACCTTCTTTCTGAGTGAAACCCCTTGCAACTAACCTTGCCTTGTATCTTTTCGACGTCACTCCTTCAATTCCTTCCTTAACTTTGAAAATCCATTTACAGCTGACTAACCTTGCCCCAACAGGTTTCTTGATCAGTTCCCAAGTATGATTATCATGAAGAGATTTCATCTCATCATCCATGGCCTTCAGCCATTCAGTCTTATTTCGACTCCTCATAACTTCCTTATAGTCTCTAGGTTCTTCGTCTAGAACCTCACTTGCAGAGATTAAGGCATAAGCTATAAGATCTGCATATCCAAGTCTCTGAGGTGGCTTGATGACTCTTCTCGACCTATCTCTCGACAATAGGTAGTCATCGTCAGTTTCCTCAACTTCAGCATCTTCTGCTTCTTCTTCGACTTCATCTGGGATATGCAATTCAGCATCAACATGCTCCACCTCAACAGGAATCTCTACCTGTTCCAGCTCTTCGTCAGATGTTTCTGTACTTCGACCAACATCATCAGTTTTCTTAAAAGCCATTTCAGCTTCATTGAAAACTACATCTCGACTGGTGATACACCTCCTGTGACCTGGCTCTAGGCACCATAGCCTATAAGCTTTGACTCCTTCAGGGTATCCCATGAACATGCATTTCAGAGCTCTAGGTTCGACCTTGTCTTGCCTAATGTGAGCATAGGCTACGCAGCCAAATACTCTCAGTTTGTCGAGATCTGATGGATGTCCCGACCAAACTTCTTCAGGTGTCTTCATATCTAACGCTGTCGAAGGACATCTGTTTATCAGATATGTTGCTGTCGAAACAGCCTCAGCCCAGAACACCTTTGTTAACCCCGCACTAGTCAACATGCATCTGACTCTCTCCAAAATAGTTCGATTAAACCTTTCAGCCAAACCATTTTGCTGTGGAGTACCTGCAGTAGTTCTATGCCTTGCAATACCAGAGGCAGCACAAAAACTGTCGAATGCCTCATTGCAAAATTCAAGGCCATTGTCGGTTCTCAACCTCTTGACCTTTCTGCCCGTCTGATTTTCAACCAGAGTCTTCCAACTTTTGAAATTCTCAAAAGTTTCATCCTTAGTCTTCTGGATGAATACCCATAATTTTCTGGAATAATCATCTACTATGGATAGAAAATACCTTGCTCCGGAATGTGATGGACACCTTGCAGGCCCCCAAAGATCAGCATGGATGTAATCAAGGGATCCATGTGTTCTTTGTTTGCCTTTGTTGAACTTCACTCTGCAAGATTTTCCAAGTACACAGGGTTCACAAAACTTCAGCTTTTCGACTTTGTCTCCACCAAGCAGATTTTGTTTCCCTAATTCGACCAGACCCCTTTCACTGACATGGCCCAATCTCATGTGCCAGATTTCTGTCTTCGACAAAGGTTTCGTGGATACAACATTTGTCGAACCACTTACAACTTCAGCCTCAAGGGTATACAAGCCTTGTTTCTTCACGCCTCTCAAGACTTCCTTCGACCCCTTCATGACTCTTAGGATACTTTTCTCTCCTTGGAAAACATATCCTTTCTTGTCGAATTCACCAAGAGAAAGCAAATTTCTCTTCAAATCAGGAACATACCTGACTTCAGTCAACAACCTTATTGACTCATCATGGAGCTTGAATCTCACAGATCCAACACCTGCAATCTTGCAAGCCTTGTTGTTTCCCAGCAATACTGATCCACCATCTTGATCACATAATTCCTCGAACAAGTCTTTGTTTGGAGTCATGTGCCAAGTGCAACCTGAATCCATAATCCACTCCTTCTTAGAGTCACTGCTTGAAACCACAAGAACACCAGATGATTCGAAATCATCTTGAACAATGGCAGCGTTGCCATTATCCTTACCTCCATGATATTTCAGGCGTTCAGGGCACACCTTTCTTGTGTGACCCTCCTTCTTACAATGGTAGCATCGAATGCCAGATGCTTCGCCACCGTAAGACTTCGACTGGCTTTTGCCTTTCTTCTTGTCAAACTTACCATCCTTTCGTAAGAGTTTTCCTTTAACGGCCAAACCTTCGCCAACAGTCGAAGGTTTATGCTCCTTTCGTTCATTCAAGTCCTTAGAGTACAAGGCTGATTGAACTTCTTCAAACGTCAGGGACTCCCTTCCATACAAGAGAGTTTCTTTGAAGTGAGCATGTGATCGAGGCAAAGAACACAATAGTAACAGCGCTTGATCTTCATCATCGATCTTCACATCAATATTTTCAAGATCAAGAATCAGCTTGTTGAACATATCCAACTGCTCAGCCAATACTTTGTCTTCAATCATCTTGAATGAATACAAAGCTTGCTTCAGGTAGAGTCGATTTACCAGCGATTTGGTCATATACAAACTTTCAAGTTTCACCCATAACCCTGATGCTATCGTCTCCTTTGATACCTGCCGGAGAACCTTATCACCAAGGCTCAACAAAATTGCGCTGTGTGCTTTCTCGATCATATTCGTCTTCTCCGCTGCCGTCAATTCTGCATTCATGGCTGCCTCTCCCTTCAACGCTTCCAAACAACCCTGCTGAACCAGTAGGGCTTTCATCTTCAAGCGCCACAGACCGAAATCATTCACTCCGGTGAACTTTTCAATCTCATACTTTGTTGAAGGCATCTTCTCCACGCTCACCGCACCAATTTGTTGTGAAAAACGATACCAATAACAAAGTATAATAGGGAATTATAGGGGAGAAGAAGAACACAATAATTGGTTATAACCGTTATTCTTTTACTTTCTCTTAAAACAAGATTACAAGTTTACAAGAATAACAAATAACCTCTCTCACCCTAAATTAGGATTTGCAGCTTAGCAATGATGAGAGACTAGTATGCTATTTATAATAAAACCTAACATACTAACTAATGGGCTTTTTCCACAAGACCCATTACACAAGCCAACTTAATAAACAAGCTAACTTAACAAATTAGGGTTTAAACACTAAAACCTAATTTAACATGCTAACAACCCTAGCATCTTCGACACAAGCATGTGAACAACCTTCGACTTCATGCTTAATTCTGTCGAACCAAGAAGCTATCCTTCGACAATACTAGAGTTCGATCCAATATCTCACAATAAATAATAACACATCATAGTTATATCATTCACCCAATCATAATATATTCAGACAATTCAACAAAATACGCAACCAATGATCGGTCACCATTTCTATTAAGATTTGTCTTTCATCCGGCACAACTTTATCATCTCGGTAACACATTCGGTTGTTTTATTGCTTTTTAAGTTAAGTTTATCATATTTACTAATTTATAGTATTGCATTGCAGTTGGTTTAAAGTTTATGTCAAAAGATCTTCTTTATGCCTTTGTTTGGTAGTGTTAGTGTTATAGGTTGATGCGTGTAATCATAGGAACTTGTGGAGCGCACAAGTGGATGAAAAGAAGCCGGAAAAGCTGATTTCAGAGGTCAACACGGGCGCCCGCGTGCAGAAACACGCCCCGTGTTGAAATGTGGCTGGAAATGCAAGTTTGAACCAAAGTCAGAGGATCTACACGGGCGCCCGCGTGGAGAAACACGGCCCGTGTTGATGAGCGCGGGCTGAATATATGTTTATAAGATTCCTCACTCAAATGGGATCATTAAGGGTATTCTTGGCATTTGGTTTCAACCTAAATGGAAGATTGATTATAAAAATAACTTGAGGGCAAGAGAGAATACACTTTTTGACAGATTAGAGAAAAGAATACAAGAGAAGATTGGAGAAAGCAAGGGTTTGGGAGAGAAGAAGGTATTCATGAACGGAAGCAATTGAAGATTCAATCTCCTCCAATTTCTTGTAATGTCTTTACTCATTATTGAGTTTTCTTTGAATACTATGAGTAGCTAAACCCCCCAATGCTAAGGGGTGGCTCTGATTGAACTTTGTAATGACTCTGAGTTTGCAATCGAGATAACTATCATGTTTTCTATTGTTGATTTATTCTCTTGATGTTTCTAATGCTTTTCCTTTCGGACAAATCGGAATTGATGTATGATTAACGTTTAGGTTGGACAACCATTGATAATGCTTTCATGAGAATATGCTATAATAGATATTACCTAGGACTAGGAATACCTTATAGCAACTGGATATTCTTGATAACTAATTGCTTGATTTCATCGTAAATTTCTAAGGACTTAGGGTTTAGGATGAAGGATCAAAGGTTTTTTCACTAAGGACTTAGGATCAAACAACCTTAAGAACCGATAATTGATGATTGAAAATAAGTTGTTGCAATAGAAACTTCAGAGTTGTTACATCGTCAATCATCCACTATCCCTAGCAGGTTACTCATATTTGTTACAAAGCTAATTTCATTTACTGCTTATTTTACTTTTCGCTAAGTTATAATTACCAAACAAAACCCCATTGAAGTTTTTGTTTAATTGAACCTTGAATTGAACTCATTATTCCTGCGCAGTCCCTGAGATCGACATTCGGGAAATTTTCCCTACTACTACAAGAGGCAAAATAGTACACTTGCTATTTTTCCGATCAAGTTTTTGGCGCCGTTGCCGGGGACTGCCGAAGATTATAGAGTTTTTAGAATTATTTCAATTAGAATTTTGTTGCTCTGCGACTAAAATTTTATTTTCTAAAAATATATATATATATATATATATATATATATATATATTTTATTTTATTTTTGTTCCTCATTCTAATAATTGTCTAATCTGTTTATGCGAGGTAAGGCCTCAGCAAAATTTCTTTTTGACGCAGAAATTGAAAGGACTTTTCACGCAAGGCGCAGACAAGCTCGTCAAGCTAAACTGGAATCAGAGGAAGAAGTGATTACAGTTCATTCTGGTTCAGACACCGAAAGTGAAGAAGAGATCATGGGCGAGGTACCACCACCAGAGAGACTTCTCGGAGACTATGGTGCTAGAAACACACCGGGAGGAAGACTAACTATTGTCAACCAACTGGTGAATGTTCCTAATTTTCAATTGCATCCAAGCACCATCACTCAACTCGAAAGAAAGCCTTTCACCGGAAAGGTTAATGAAGATGCAAACAAGCACTTACAGAGATTTCTGACCATGAGTACAACTTTAAAAATCGAAGGTCATACGGAAGAGGCCAAGAAGCTGAGAATGTTCCCATTCACCTTGGCAGAAGAAGCAGAAGAGTGGTTCTATTCCCTCCCAGCGGGCAGTATCACATCGTGGGAAGAGATGGAAAAGGCCTTCCTGAATGAGTATTTTCCAGCGTCAGTCTTTCTAAGAAAAAGGTATGAAATTCTGAACTTTAAGCAGAAAGAGGGTGAACCGTTGGGAGATGCCTAAAAAAGATTCAAGAGGATCCTCGTAGCATGCCCAACTCATAACATGGATCATACTGAACAGATGCAAGTATTTGTTAATGGGCTTAAAATAAAGACAAAGCAGTTGATCGATACGGCAGCCGGTGGCTCAACTAATTTCTCAACAGCCACTGGTATCAAGAAAATCATTGAAGCTATTGCTGCGAATGAGCATTTGGAATTATATGACCGTAGTGTAAGCCATCCTGAAGGGATAATTGATTTGAAGTTGGCTAATCAAGTTATAAAAATGGAAGACCAAATTGCAGCTGAAGTTGAGAGAAGACTAAAGAAGATGACTGTTGAGACTCAAACTGTCGCTCAAGTTCAACCGACTCAGACTGTCAGCTGTGAGATTTGTAGCGGCCCTTACCAAACTGTGTATTGTTTTGCAACTCCTCAACAAATTGAAGAAATCAAGTTCTTGAAGCAGAACCATCCTTATTCTAACACCTATAATCTGGGGTGGAAGAATCATCCAAACTTCTCTTGGAAAGATCAGCAACAACAAGTGCCTCAGAAGGCAGAATGGGAAGTAGCTATTGAGAGACTGACCGAACAATGTTCTCTGTTTCAAGAAGAGACGAGAAACAACCATAGGAACACCACAGCTTCAATCAAAAATCTGGAAGTTCAAGTGGGTCAGATAGCACAACATCTCACTCTACAGGCACAAGGTACCCTTCCGAGCTCAACTGTGAAAAATCCAAAAAACCAAGAGAATATCAATGTTGTCACAACAAGAAGTCATAAAATACCAGAGTCTGAAGAAAAAAAGGAAATAGATGACAACTTGGTAATAGAGGTAGATCTTGAAATAAGAGAGAATGTGAAAGAACCTGAAGTAGTGGTACTACCGATTAAGCCACTTGAAGAGAAAAATAAAAAGGAGGCTAAACCGGTGATTAAATTACCATTCCCCTCTAGAGTAGCCAAGAAGGATTCGAAAGAGAAGGATTTTGAGAAGTTTGCTGCAAT
The DNA here is from genome assembly GCF_029867415.1 of Vicia villosa. Taxonomy (NCBI): domain Eukaryota; kingdom Viridiplantae; phylum Streptophyta; class Magnoliopsida; order Fabales; family Fabaceae; genus Vicia; species Vicia villosa. The sequence goes on along the minus strand of NC_081184.1, from coordinate 72,204,592 downwards.
GTTCAAAAAGTTAGAGATTAACTTACCCTTCTTTGAAGCACTAGAGAATATGCCTTTGTACAAGAAATTCATGAAAGAAGTGATTTCTAAAAAGAGACCTGTAGGAGGGGAACCTGAAGTGGTAACTGAAAAGTGTGGTAGAGTCTCACCAGAAAGGAGGATCCCAATCAAGAAGAAAGACCCTGGAGCAGTGGCAATTCCTTGCACTATCAATGATAGATCGTTCAAGAAGGTGTTAATTGATTTTGGTTCTAGTGTAAGTTTAATGCCATTGTCTATTTTCAAAAAGCTTGACATTGGAAAGATAAGCGAGAGTGAGACAAAGTTGAAATTCGCTAATCATACCATTAAGCAATCATATGGGATAGCTGAAGATGTATTGGTAGAGATTGATAAGTTTGTCTTCCCAGTTGATTTCCACATCCTGGACATTCCTGAGGATGAAGAGACTCCAATCCTTCTTGGGCGACCATTTCTGCTTACTAGTCGCTGCAATTTGGATATTGAAAAAGGGGAACTCGTAGTTAAATCATTTGATGAGGAGGTAACACTGAAGGTGTTAGAAGTCAAAAAACAAGCTGCTGGTGGGAATAATCAATCTAAAGTTGGTATGATCAGAAGTGAGGGAGCCAACAAAAGTCCACATCATCCTGAAAAAATTTCAAGTATCATCTCTAAGGTGGCCTCAGCTCATACACCTATAAAAATTCCCGCGGTAATTTAAGAAATCAAGAAGAAGAAAACAGTGGAAAGTAAAGGTGAGAAGATGAAAGTGGGTAGTAACTTGAAGAGAAAAGTGATCCCTACTTCTCGGCTTCATAAGTTTGTGGTTGCGGAAGTGACAAGCAACCAAGTTTGGAGGAGGAAGTACCCTCCTTAATAAAGGGTATTGGACCGTCGAGCCATGCGACGTTAAACGAAGCGCTTTGTGGGAGGCAACCCACACTTTTAATAATTAATTTTTCTTTTTGTTTGTTTTATTTCAGGTAATAAAAAGGGGATTTCTCTGGTGAAAGCTTGAAAGCGGCAGCTGGAGTTGATGTACCCTATGTGAGTCCTTTCCGCAGTGGGCTAAAACATTGAGGTCAATGTTTAGTTCAAGTGTGGGGGGGGGGGGTTTCTTGAATTTCTCTTGTTTGTGTTTTTAGGTTATTTTGTTTTTAGAATTTCTATTCGTCTTTGGTATACCATTGTGTTACAGAGTGAAAGATAGTTGTTGGATGAATCCGAGATTGATAGCTAGTGGATGAAAGATACACCCCATACTTGATCTCCCGAGGCACCCTGGAAGTTGATGCAGCCATGAAATGATAAAATTAAAGGTTGGACGCGATTTGGTAACACCTGACCGAAATGGTTGTATGGTATACCCGAGTCGGAAGAGAAACCACATGACACGAGGAGGCTTCAAAGCTTGTAAGCATAACCAACATGGTGAGAGTATAAAGGCCAAACACTAAAATATCATCATGAGAGTTCAGTCAGGTATGACCTTATCACTCTGATTTTGCGTATGTTCTTTTTACACAGCACAACATGAGGACACACACTGAGGCATGTTGTTTGTTTAACCCTTAGCCTTTCTCTCCATCCTTTACTTTATGTTTATCCGTTGTGAACCCCGTTGAGCCTTAGCCTTTTTGTTTAAATTAGACCCCTGTTTATCCATAACTATACACTTCCTACCCTTGTTCGGCATGATTGTTGTAAATTATAAAGTGTGCAAAAAGCTAAGTTTGGGGTGGCAATTCGTAGAAAGAGAGCAAGTGCGTAAAAAAAAAAGAAAATAAAAAAAAAAAGAAGAGAAAAGCACTTGCCGTGACTAAAGACTCTAACATGCTCATAAAAATTTTTTTTGAGTAAAGAATCAAAGTTGAATAAACCCCCAGGTTATTATTAAGGCACAAAAATGAGAAAAATAACATGAATGCCGAATCCAAAACCCTTTGTTATCCATTCGTTTGTCTATCCTACCGTACATGAGCTTCGTTACAATCCAAAAGACCTCATAAAGTGTGTGGAATCTGTTTGTGTAGTGAAGATAGAGTAGATTCAAAATTAAGAGTTGATATTGCATACTTTTGTATTGTGAGTGCAAACACTTTAACCCCGAGAGATCTGGTGAGAGTGTGAAAAAGCTTGCAGGTTAAGAAGCCCTCTGATGTGAAAGTGTGGTAGATAGTTCGATTCAGGAAACCATAAGCTTGATCGGGAAGGAAAAATCCAAGTTGCGAAAGACACAAGCAGTATTGTGGAGAAGAGAAATTCGATGGTGACCTCTGTTTAGTCTCAATACATTACTTGAGGACAAGCAATGAGATAAGTTTGGGGTTATGATCGGTCACCATTTCTATTAAGTTTTGTCTTTCATCCGGCACAAATTTATCATCTCGGTAACACATTCGGTTGTTTTATTGCTTTTTAAGTTAAGTTTATCATATTTACTAATTTATAGTATTGCATTGCAGTTGGTTTAAATTTTATGTCAAAAGATCTTCTTTATGCCTTTGTTTGGTAGTGTTAGTGTTATAGGTTGATGCATGTAATCATAGGAACTTGTGGCGCGCACGAGTGGATGAAAAGAAGTCGGAAAAGCTGATTTCAGAGGTCAACACGGGCGTCCGCGTGCAGAAACACGGCCCGTGTTGAAATGTGGCTAGAAATGCAAGTTTGAACCAAAGTCAGAGGATCTACACGGGCGCCCGCGTGCAGAAACACGGCCCGTGTTGATGAGCGCGGGCTGAATATATGTTTATAAGTTTCCTCACTCAAATGGGATCATTAAGGGTATTCTTGGCATTTGGTTTCAACCTAAATGGAAGATTGATTATAAAAACAACTTGAGGGCAAGAGAGAAGACACTTTTTGACAGATTAGAGAAAAGAATACAAGAGAAGATTGGAGAAAGCAAGGGTTTGGGAGAGAAGAAGGTCTTCATGAGCGGAAGCAATTGAAGATTCAATCTCCTCCAATTTCTTGTAATGTCTTTATTCATTATTGAGTTTTCTTTGAATACTATGAGTAGCTAAACCCCCCAATGCTAGGGGGTGGCTCTGATTGAACTTTGTAATGACTCTGAGTTTGCAATCGCGATAACTATCATGTTTTCTGTTGTTGATTTATTCTCTTGATGTTTCTAATGCTTTTCCTTTCGGACAAATTGGAATTGATGTATGATTATCGTTTAGGTTGGACAACCATTGATAATGCTTTCATGAGAATATGCTATAATAGATATTACCTAGGACTAGGAATACCTTATAGCAACCGGATATTCTTGATAACTAATTGCTTGATTTCATCGTAAATTTCTAAGGACTTAGGGTTTAGGATGAAGGATCAAAGGTTTTTTCACTAAGGACTTAGGATCAAACAACCTTAAGAACCGGTAATTGATTATTGAAAATAAGTTGTTACAATAGAAACTTCAGAGTTGTTACATTGTCAATCATCCACTATTCCTAGCAGGTTACTCATATTTGTTACAAAGCTAATTTCATTTACTGCTTATTTTACTTTTCGCTAAGTTATAATTACCAAACAAAACCCCATTGAAGTTTTTGTTTAATTGAACCTTGAATTGAACTCATTATTCCTGCGCAGTCCCTGAGATCGACATTCGGGGAATTTTCCCTATTATTACAAGAGGCAAAATAGTACACTTGCTATTTTTCCGATCAACCAACACATCATCAATTCATAACACTGAAACACATTCAATCATGTTATGAAATCATGCATATGAATGAATTGACACTATGCATGTGGTACCAAACATCATCAATGGGAATAACCCACCGACCAAACCAACATCTTCAAGATACAGCCCTGCCAGCACAAATTCCACACAATGGGAATTATGACCTTCACTGAACCCCCACATCATCAGGATTCAGCCCTCAACAAATGATTATGAATGAATGCAAACATATATGAAACATACTTATATCATCGTCAGGTCTATGAGTAACATCATCCAATACTCAAACCATCATCATCATCATCATCAAAGTATTTTTATATACATTAGCATCATTCAAATACAATAAATCATCATCATCATCATCATTAAGAATATACATGTATCTGTATCAATCCTCACCATCATCATTCATAAGGAGCATACATGTATTCACATCATCCAAACAAAACAATCATCATTATACAATTCTCAACAATCATCACATCACATAATCATGTTTGCAAACACATCTTATATTGTCACATTTCATCATATATGTCAACAATATATCATCCTTCAAACTAACAAAATATTCACATCTTACTCATATCCTCACATAGAGTATCTTATAAACTTCACCATCCAATTAAACAAATCATCATACGACTCATATTTTAAACACAACATGTATCGTCATATCTCATCGTATATGTCCACAACACATCATTCATCAAAACAAGCAAATCATGGTTTAAAATAATCAAAAGTTACACCTCATTTCATCATTTAAACACATAGGTTATTTTATGAGGTTCATCATACTCAAAACGGAACTCAAAATAGGCCAACGGTTCAAAAGATACATCATTTTCAAGTTTTGAAAATTTCTGCACAACAAGGTTCGCTCAGCGAATCACTAGCGACCTTCGACAGAAGTGAACTTCCTTCAAACCTCCGCTCAGCGGACCACTAGTGACCTTCGACAGAAGCTAACTAGGTCGGGTTCCCGCTTAGCGGACCCCCTCCGCTTAGCGGACCTGCAATTTTACAAATTCTTAGATCTGCGACAGACCCTGCGATTTCACACATTTTAAGTCCAAAATCGATTCTAAACATCATATACAGCCAAATAATTATCAATTGCATCATCATACATCATTATACATCAAAACAACACATTATTAACCAATAATCTATGCAATTTCATCAATAAAACATCTCTAAACCTAACATATAATCCAATTGACCTAGACAATATTCCTAATCAATGTTATCATCCGAAACACGATAAGAAATGTTAACCGGAGAGGCCCCCCTTACCTTAGCCAAGAGTTCTTGATTGGTCTCTCCCTCTACTGCTCCTCTTTCACATTCTTCGTGTTCCAAATCCTCCAGTTCTTTCATGTTCTCCCTTTTTCCAAACTCTTTTCACGTTCCCTTCCTTTCTTCCCAATTCCTTATTATTTTATAAAATAACCTTTAATTAGAATAGGGTCTTTACTAACATAACACCCCCCTCATTCCTTAACATCACACATGGCCCAACACCATAAACCATTCTTTTCCAATTAAATTCCACAAACCACCAATAATTCTAATTATTAATTAAATTTCCAATTAAATTAGAAATTAAAATATACGGGTGTTACAACTCTAACAGATGCAAATGCATGTGGTACCCAGGGCTTCAACCCTCATCGTCAATTGCCAATTATTAGAGTCATTCAAACAGGCATAAGCCTTCGTCACAGTTTTCCAATCCAGGCCGTCACAAGATGCAATTCATGCGAATTGATGAATGCAAAATCACAAATATATTCACCACAAAAATCGTCACGAGGCATACGCCTATATCACAAATACTATCAATAATTAGAGGTAATTTATCGTCACTTTATTTCCTGCACTTCACAATATTCACCAGAATAGTCGCATCGCCACATCTCAATACATCACACCACAAATCAAAAATACCAACCAACACAATTAATCCACACAACGTCGCGATACATCACAACACAAATCAACAAACACGGATTGATACATTTAATCCAATAGTAGCTTCACAGGTTTTTCAGCAAGTACTAAACACAATAATCCAATCAAAACAATCGACACACGTTCCGTAAGTATTCGGATAACTCTCGACTAAAATCGATTAATTAATTAACGGGTAACAACTTTATTATTCTTACTAATGACCATTATTTAATATTTCTGCTACTTATACTTACAGTATTGTTGTTTTGCTATCATTAATTTCTATGTGCTATAGTATCCATTTGTTACTGTTATTATCCATCCACACTATTACTGCTAGTGTAGTACTACCAATAGGTTCTATCATTTTCAATTATATATTATTTTCTACTGATCTTACGGTCAATACCTTTTACTATCAACCAATTCTTTTCTACCAAAAGTTCCAAGCTCTGCTACAGTTAAGGTGTGCATACACTTTGGCTAATTTAACTGAGTCTGTTACCCCTTATTAATCTGCTACCCCTTATTAATCTGCTACTAATATATGATTTCTACAATTATGCTAAGATCTTCCCATAAAATACATCATGTAGCTATAATTACTATTAGAGTATAAGATTAACCAGAACTAAGGAAAACAAATGAAATGAGGAAAAGATTAAACTGAGTGGTCCCCACCCTTACTTCCATGAAGGCCGTCCCTCCTCACTTTATCACCCTGGGACGCACGTCCCATAACACTTAGGGGGTCTGGGGCGCCCAACCCCATGTATGTGGTCCCTTCCCCCCATCCCACACAATAATTCTCTTCTCGGTTTATATTTTCTCTCGTTCTCCTTATCAAACTCTCTCAGAGAAGCGTTCCAATTCCCAGAAAGTTTACCAACACAACATCACAAAGGTTCAACACATAGTATCACATAGAATTTCATCGATCAAACCGATCAGGGGTAATTTCCAATTCACTCAAAAATCACAAACAACACAATAAATCAATAATCATCATGGCATCAATTTCACCGGAAAAATTACGAATTAGTAAACACATAATTACACAAACACATAGATAAAATTATAACGCCAAATCCAACATACGATTCATCATATCCCCGTTTATAGAGCAAGAACCCCACCCTTACCTTGTATTTGGAGTCCGCTCTACAATTTCAGGTCGAATTCCTAGCTTTCGGCTTCGCATAATTCTTCCGGTATCCTCTTCATAGCAAAGCTATTCGTATCACCACCAACCTTGTTCCTCTTTTCTCAGCAACTTTCACGTACCTCATCTAAAACCCTTTTTTTCTTACTGATACTAAAACAAAACCTCACTCTCTTATTTTTATTCAACTTCAACCAAATGATAATATTTTCTTCATAACCTTAATGGGCCTATTATATGCACCTCCACTAATACTAACACCATCCAACCAAATTAATTAAATAAATAGTCCAATGCCATAATATTATTTCTAATATTATTTCCCGATTAAACTGACTAATTTAATCCGACTTTCCATTCAACCGCTCAAACAATATAATAATTCACTTACGTCCCTTAAATTAATACTAATAAATTTTTGAACTCTCACGATTTCCAATAATTGAATCCTTAATTAATTTAATTAACCAATTAATTAAATTCGGGGCGTTACAACGACCACACACAAGGCAAAGCAAGTGTAATCCCTCATACTCTATCTTATAACTGCTCCCTTGAATTCTCAGCATTGCAAGAAGAGGCTTTGCCAGATTAACAGTAACACAGATCCGAGCATGTTTGCCTCTTTATTGCTTGATAGTAGTTTTATCCCCCTTCACTGTACGACCGATACGATCACCAAAAACAGAGAGGGCCCTCGTATCATAATATTCAATTGGGAGACCCAAAATTCTAACCCACACCACCACTTCATTAATAGTATCAATCTTCGGTTGGAAGTTTGGCCTCCAGTCTTTCATTGTTAGGTAATTATCATAGATAAACCACAAACCGTTCGCCATTGCCGATTAATTATCATCTTTATGTGAGAATACCACCAAATAGTAATCATTGCTAAGATCAATGATACTAATAATGCCTTTACGAACCCACATTTGATTCAACCTTTTTTCCAGCGCCTTGTATCCAATTATTTTTCCCAACAATTTGACTATAACACCTCTCTTCCAAGGTCTTTGAATACGCTTCTCTTCGTTCTCCAAAAATATGAAGTTAGGACACTCATAACCACCTATTAGTTCTTCCTCCACCATGATTTCCCCCCACTCAGCCTCTGAGTCTCCTACACCACCTTGACTGCTTTCGCTTTCCTCATCCATTGCTTCTCCATTCCTCCCAGCCATGGCGTCTCTGAATGAGACACCTTTCTCAATCAAGCCACCATTCCCTTCCTTTACTTTCTTGGTACTCCTCTCCTGCAGGTAAACTTCAACCTTGCTTTTTTTCGTGTTAATCTGAGTTGAATTCACTAGCGCCATAGGGGAGGGGCTAACAAACCCTAGCAGAGGGTTTTCCACAAACCGTTCGCCATTGCCGATTAATTATCATCTTTATGTGAGAATACCACCAAATAGTAATCATTGCTAAGATCAATGATACTAATAATGCCTTTACGAACCCACATTTGATTCAACCTTTTTTCCAGCGCCTTGTATCCAATTATTTTTCCCAACAATTTGACTATAACACCTCTCTTCCAAGGTCTTTGAATACGCTTCTCTTCGTTCTCCAAAAATATGAAGTTAGGACACTCATAACCACCTATCAGTTCTTCCTCCACCATGATTTCCCCCCACTCAGCCTCTGAGTCTCCTACACCACCTTGACTGCTTTCGCTTTCCTCATCCATTGCTTCTCCATTCCTCCCAGCCATGGCGTCTCTGAATGAGACACCTTTCTCAATCAAGCCACCATTCCCTTCCTTTACTTTCTTGGTACTCCTCTCCTGCAGGTCAACTTCAACCTTGCTTTTTTTCGTGTTAATCTGAGTTGAATTCACTAGCGCCATAGGGGAGGGGCTAACAAACCCTAGCAGAGGGTTTTCCATTGAATCTGAATCCAACTCCGGACTACCGGAAATAGATTAGTTTTTATTAAGGGAATTGTGAAATTATGCATGTTGAGAATAATTAGGAATAACTATTCGTAAATCAAATCATATTGAAATAATATCAGAAGCTAGTTTTTACTCTCCACCATTTGATTTTACTATTTTTTTTTACAGCAAGAAACTAAACCATTTCATTAATAAAAATATTGTAAATACAAGTAGGTACATCTTTAAAAACATGAAAACTAGCAAGAGATGGAGCCTCCTTAGCCAAAGCATGAGCAACTTCATTAGCTTGTCTTCTAATGAACTTAACCTGAAAGTTCCTAGTAGAGTGAGTCAGGACCTGATAACAAGCTCGAGTAATGGTGCCAACATCTGAGTCGTTTGGCTTAGGAATAGTCACACTATCCACTACATTTTTAGAGTCCGACTCGAAAACCACATTATCATAGCCAAGGTCCAAAACCCAATTAATAGCAGCTAAGAGTCCAAGAGCTTCGCCGGTATCAACATCAGTAATAGGAGAAAACCATTCTGTCTGAGCTGTAATAAAAGTACCCTCCTCATTTCTGATACAGGCACCTATACCAACCTTGTTGCTAGCAAAAGATGCATCAATGTTGCATTTTAGCCAACCGGTGGGTGGCTTACACCACTTAGAATCGGTTACCGGTTGATCTATAGGAGAAACTATGTTCCTGGCCTGTTGAGCGTCTCGCCAACCTGATAATAGATGCGAACCTCGCAAGCAGATATTATCTGGAGAATCCTCGATTTGATTCCAAAGGGCATTGTTTCTGCTTTTCCAAATACTCCACAAGATAGTAGAAAAGACCGCCTGATTTTCATGAGTAGAGACCTGCAGAAAAGAAAATACAACAGAACTAAAATCTCCTTTGTTGTTAACTAACTGCTGGATAGTTTGCCAAAGCCCCACTTTTTCCCAACAGACAATACTCTTAGGACACTGAAAATATAAATGATTATTATTCTCATAACCATTCCCACATATCACGCAACTATCAGGACACCCGACACCTTTGTCAATGAGGCGTGTTCTAGTAGGGACACAATTTCTACATAAGCGCCACAGGAAGTTCTTGACTCTTGGAGGGATCTTCATATTCCAAATTAAATCCCACTTTTTAACAATACGCAGATGAGAGGTGTCTATGGCTTCGTTGACACAGTAACGATAGGCACTACGCACAGAAAAAATACCATTCTTCTCAAGATTCCAAAACACTCTATCCTCATGAACCGCTTCGAATAATGGAGTGTTTGCAATTTTCTGCGCCACTTCACCACCTACTAACGGATAAATCAAATTCAACTTCCATTATTTGCCAGTTGGGTTAATAAGATCCGAAACTTTGAGATTTGCCACCATCGGATTGTCGGGCCACAAATTAGTAATCGCAGATCTATCGTATAACCAGTTTTGATCCCAAACCGAGATGCACTCGCCCGTACCAATGCTCCACTTGTACCCTCCTCGCACCACAAATTTAGCACTCCAAATACTACGCCAGACGTAACTCGGATTATGTCCAATCTCTGAACTAAGAAAATCACACTTAGGAAAGTATCTGGCCTTGTAAAGGCGCGAAACCAAGGTGCTAGGCTTAGTCATAAGGCTCCAAGCTTGTTTGCTTAACATGGCATAATTGAAAGCACTTAGATTTTTGAACCCCATACCACCAAATTTCTTAGGCATAGATAGCTTGTCCCATGACAACCAATGAATACCTCTTGAGTTATATCTTGTATGACCCCACCAGAACGAGTTCAATATTTTTTCAATTTCATCAATCAAGGAGGAAAGGAGTAAGAAGATACCCATAATATATGTTGGAATAGATTGCAGAACAGATTTTATAAGCGTTTCCCTACCTGCTTGCGAGAGACTTCGACTACTCCAAGAGTTTATCTTCTTCCAAATTCTGTCTTTGATAAACTTGAAAGTAGCTTTCCTGTTTCTTCCTATCATAGAGGGGACTCCAAGATATTTTCCGGTACCTAATACTTGTTGAACTCCTAAGGTACCAGCCAAGAGATTTCTAAGTCCAGAATCAACATTTCTACTACAATAGAATTCAGACTTCTGGAAATTGATAGCTTGACCAGAGGCTTCTTCATAAGTGGTAAGAATATTCTTCATCATATTTGCTTCGCTAAGAGCTTCTCTGAAGAAGAGGAAGCAATCGTCGGCAAAAAGTAAATGAGAGATAATGGGAGCATTCTTACAAATTTTAACACCATGAATATCTCCTCGCGCTTCAGCTTGTTTAATGAGGGCTGAGAGTCCTTCAGAGCACAAGATAAACAAATACGGAGACAAAGGGTCACCTTGCCGCAACCCCCGCCCCGGAACAATCGGACCCACCATATTACCATTCACACCCACAGAATAATCGACAGTTTCTACACAGAGCATAATCCACCCAATCCATTTCTGACAGAAACCCATAGTAGAAAGAACATCCTTAAGATAATCCCAATCAATTCTATCGTAAGCTTTGTAAATTTTTTACTATGTAAGCGTATAAAGTTAATTTTTTATTTTAATTATAAATTTTATTAAAAAAATATTATTTTATTAAAAAAGTTATTATAAATTTTATAAAGTTGTCTTGATTCTCAAAATCATCTAATAGTTAAAATAACAACACTATTTATTTGGAATTTTGTTTGTTTTAAGTTATTACATCCTCACAAATTAACAATAACAATAAAATCATTGATGAATGAAATAATAACACCATTTATATATGTTTAAAGCAATCAAATCCTTATTTTTATAAAAAATATTTTGTGATTATTTTAAATTCTCCTTAAAAAAATGACTAAGAATTAGAACATAACAACTAAATAAGAAAGAGAGTATAAAAAATAACATTAAAATAGAATAAGCAAGAAAAATTAAAATTTAAAAACTATAAATTAAAAATTAAAAATTTAAAGTTTATACCTACAAAACAACATCACTAAAATTAGTGACATCAATCCTAATAACATCATTGAGGATGATAATAAAACTCATATGCTAAAGCTATTGTACTTAAATTTCATACTTTCTATAGTGATATAAAAGAGAAAAGTTAAAAAAATATAAAAATATAATAGGTACAATGAAATTAAGAAGATAACACCTACCAAAAAAAAAGCTATAACTAAATATTAGAAAACAACACTAAATTAGCCCAAATAATAAAATCCATGAATTTAAAACGGAAGATATTTTTTATAATACGGTTTTTAATGTTATTTTGTTATGCTTCAAAATACGAACCTAAAAAAATTATAACTCTAATTGAGTATTAGAAAATAAAAACCATAAATTTAAAGTTATTACCATAAATAAAATTTTGAAAACAACAATAAAGGTAGGAAAAGATCATAAAATTTATAAATTTAAAGGGGTAAATAAGAAATCATAAAAATTATAAATTTAAAGGGATAAATACTTTTCTAATCTAAAGAAAGTAAAAATCAAAGATTTGAAGAGTTAGACACTTCTTCCTAAGCCGTTGTCTCCTACTTTTCAAATTCAAAAATATATTTTGTGATTGCTTTAAACCCTCATATATTATGAGTCTTTATTTGATCCCAGATGATGTGGTGAAAGATATTGAAAAAATGCTGAATTTATTTTGGGGGGGGGGGGGGGGGGGGGTGGTCGAAATAACAAAGGTATTAGATGGATGTCATGAGAAATGATGACTTGCTTAAAGAGTGAAGGAGGTATGGGATTCATGGATTTCAAAGCGTTTAATATGGCTATGATTGCAAAACAAGGGTGGAACTTCTTGGTGAGACCTAATTCTCTCGTGGCTAGAATTTTCAAAGCAAGGTATTTCCCTGATCCTCTTTTCTTGATTCCAAGATTGGAAATAATCCAAGTTATGTGTGGAGGAGTTTGTAGAAGGCAAAGGATGTGTTAAAGTTGGGTAGTAGGTGGAGTATTGGAGATGGGAGTAGCATCAAGGTTATGCATGATCCGTGGCTCCGAGAGAAGGGAAGTTCGTGGTTTAATGGCCCTCAGAAGCAAGATGTGTATGATCTTTTTGTCAAAGATCTTATGCGGCCCGACGTAAAACAATGGGATGTGGGCAAGGTGTATCAAGTTTTCGATAGGGTGGATGCCGAAACTATTCTTAGAACTCCTTTAGTGGAGGATGTGGTAGTAGATAGGATGATTTGGCAAGAGGACAAAAACAGTGATTATAGTGTGAAATCGGGGTATAGATTATGGCGAAGGATGCAAAACAATACTCGTAACTATGGTGTTGAAGGTAATTGGAACCATCTTTGGAGTATTTTAGCACCACCTAGAGCTAAGCATTTGTTATGGCGGATATGTAGGGATTTCCTTCCGACCCGTTCTAAACTCCAACAACATCATGTTTAATGTCCGACTTTATGTCCTTGGTGTGAATTAGAAGATGAAGATGAATGACATGTGTTTTTCGGGTGTTTTTCTACTAGTCAAAGCTGGCGGGCATCAGGTTTGTCATCTATAATCGAACCCCGTTTAAATACTTTCCACGATGCTAAGTCTCTTATTTTGGATGTTTGTAGTCGTGAGGACCGTAGGGATGCGGGTAGGTTTGCGGTTTTGCTTGAGACTCTTTGGAGAAGTAGAAATAACATGGTATGGCAAGATACTCGTGAAGATGCTATGCGAATTGGTTTACAAGCCTATCACAATTGGTACGACTGTTTTCTAGCCATAGAGAAGCATGAGTCTATCGTTACTACTAATAATTCAGAGGTTTGGGTTTCGCCTACGCTTAATCAAGTGAAGTGCAATGTTGACGCAACTTTCAATAAGGTATGTGGTTCTACCAATAGAGGATGGTTCTTTAGGGATTATTTGGGGAGATTTATCACAGGAGGGGTGTCTTGGGATGTGGGTTCTCTTTCCGTCATTGAAGCCGAAGCCAGTGCTTTGAAGGAAGCAATTCAAAATGCCATCTCCCTTCATTTATCTCATGTTATTTTTGAAAGTGATTGTCAAATTATAACTAAGTCTATTCAAACTAAAATTGTAGGTAACTCTGAATTTAGCCTTATTATTAGAACTATTCAGAACTTATTGCTTCTTTTTCCAAACTTTGAGGTAAAGTTCATTAAACGCCAAGCGAACTCGGTTGCCCATACTTTAGTTAAGACGGCCAATTCTTAGTATAGGCGTAATTTTTTTAATATGGTACCTATTTGTATTGATCATTGTCTAAGTAATGAAAGACGTTAAGTTTGTTGCTGTAAAAAAAAAAGAATTAGAAACTAAATAAGTAAAAGAGTATAAAAAATAGCATCAAAATTGAATGAGCAAGAGATATAAAACATTAAAAATTTAAATACAAAGTTTGTACCTACAAAAACACCATAAATAAGAATTAGTATGGTCAACAATAACAATATCAATTAGGATGATAAAGAAAGATATGACTCATATGTATAATAAATAGAATAATTAAATAATTGAAATTAAATGGGTAATTATCATTGGAAAATGTGGGTTCAAGAATTTTTTAAAGAAGAATTAAATAAAAAGAGGAAAGAATATGAATTAAAAAAAAGAAAGAAATGTGTAGTTAACTTAAAAACCTGGGTAAGGTTGATTGAGTCAAAATAAATATTAATAAAGAAAATTTTGATAAAAAGAGTTGATAATAAATAAATAAAAATAAAAAGAAAGAAATTTTAAAAAAAACGTGAGTTAAATGTAAATTAACAAAATTAAAGAAAATCAATTAAAAATAAAGAAAACAGTGTTGATTGAGTCAAAAGAATATATAATAAATGGTTAAGAATAAAGAAATAAATAATTAAAGAAATGATAGTTATCTTAAATTAATAATAATAATAAATAATAATAGTTATCTTAATAATAATAATAATAAATGTTAATATAAAATAAAATAAAATAATTAAAAATATTTAGTATTAATAATAAGAATAACAATAATAATAAATGTTAATATAAAATAAAATAAAATAATTAAAAATATTTAGTATTAATAATAATAATAATAATAATAATAAATGTTAATATAAAATAAAATAAAATAATTAAAAATATTTATTATTAATAATAATAAATTACACATTCACATATCTCTACTATTGATTAATATAATAGTAATAATATAAATTAATAAAACAACAAAAAAAAATAATATAATTGAAAAATATCTTTAGTTCATCTACCATTCCCCTATTTATAAGATGATACATATAAAAATTACATCTAACACTCTAAAATTTGTCATGAACTTGCAAAATTACTAAAATATTAAAGGAAGTTGATAAACTACTATAGTGACAGGGGTTCGTAAAGAGAGTAATGAAGACGTTATTATCTGTAGAATGCAAGCCAGTAATAACAAATTGTTGATCATAAGAAGAACACCATCTTGAGATTATATGATTATATGGCTGTTATACATTAGATATATTTTTGAAAACAGAATATATTACAACTAATTAATAGATAAAAAAGGAGTTATTATAAGAAAACTAAATGTCAATAATTATATTTCCAAAACGAATGGAGTTATTGGACCATTTACGTAGCTATTATTATTATTTTAAATACAATAATTATAATTGTCACACTAAATATTAAAATTTATTAATTGTAAAATTTATATATATATATATATATATATATATATATATATATATATATATATATATATATATATATATATATATATATATATATATATATATATATATTTATCAAAACAAAATATATTTTATTTTTTTTGGTCACCAAAACAGAATATATTTGAGTTATAGAATATTAGTATAAATGCTGAAACAATCTAAAGAGAATATTTATAATACTTGAGTTATAGAATATTTAGAAAAACTAAGTAATTCAAAGTTTATATAAAAAAAATTATACTTTTAATATTAGCAAAATACTTAAAAGAGAATAATTAAAAAAATAATTAAAAGAGAATTAGGATTATAAGGATTAGTAATAAAGTAATAACTATTTATTAATATTATTATACTATTACTATTTGATGTTATTGCTAGAAAGATGATTTAATAATATTGTTAAAAATATAGTGGTTAGAAAGGTGGTTTTAATAATATTATTTGAAAAATATAGTGGCTCATAAAAATTGAAAATTCTAAAATTATGCCACATAAGCATTATAGTTAGGATTGAGTTCAAAGTTGCTATAATCAGGGCCGGCCCTGTGCATGTGCAGGAAGTGCTACAGCACAGGGCCCCAAATTTTAGGGGCCCAAATTTTTAAAAGGTCCAATATTTTTTCCGTAATATTAATTGAAATAAATAAAATGTTATAATAAAAATTCAATAAATCAAAAAATGCTATAATAAAAACTCAATACATACAAAAATTGAGATAGATCAAAATTCAAAATAATTTTAATTAAATAGATTATTGATTAATACATAAATGTAATTTTTATGTGTCTTTTTTAATTATTATAGTTATATTTATATTTTAATTTTGGGCCTATTTTCAAAATTAGAACGGGGCCTCTGCGTTGATTGGGCCGGCCTTGGCTATAATCATGCCACATAATCATTAAGGTTAGGATGACAACCTTGCATTTAGATTAAGTAGATTACAAGATAAGATTAAGATTAAGATAATTGAAAATATGAGAGTGTGAGGTTATTTGGCAGTTGAAATTAAGTGCCAGTATTGATAGATAGGTGTGACTGGTAAGAAACGTAAGAAAATATATTAAAATATTGATTAATAATAATAATAAATAAATATTAATAGATGAAATTATTCAAACAATTAAAACCGTGGACATTAAAAGTGAAGAAATTAGTTAAATTATAATAAAACAATAAATAAAACATTCAAAGTGGAGAAGTTACTTTAAATTTAGTAACTAACTTAATTTTTTTAAAGCCAGGTATATTGCAAAGAGAACTAAGGGTTCTCAACTGATTACAAACAAAAACGAGACAAACTTCGATAAAAAGAAAAATTACTAACCAATTACAACTCAAGATAAATAAAACAAAGGGTTTTTGCTAAATTCATAGAAATTACAATTTGGATAAGTAATTTTCTTGATGAACATCTATCTCCGAACCAATGCTTTAATACTCCACACGATGTCAAGGACATTCCAAACATTTTCTAAAGATAATACCGTTCCTCAAAATCCACATGTTCCAACACGTGGCCAACCAAAAAATACCCGCCTTTTCGGCCTTAACCTTGACACTGATGCAAAAAGATCTCCACGATAGAAAACTCTCTTTGAAGCCCTTGAGACGGGAATACTTCAAACCAATCCAATCGCCAATTTCCCTCCAAACGAGACAAGAGAAATTGTATTCCAACAAAGAGTGTTTCAAAGATTCATCAAACATCGATCCCGTAAAAAACACACTTACAGTCGCCACTAGGAATTAAAATATCCCTAGAAAGAAGAAGATCTTTGGATGGAAGCCTATTTATACAACACCTCCACGCAAAAGCTTACACTTTAAGCGAAATGTCCCCTTTCCAAATCAACTCATATGCAGCATCATACTTGTTTGACGGGCCAAACGAAACCCGGAAAAAATTCAGAATACCACAAAAGCTACTAACAGAGAACCTTCCATCCGCTTCAACGCTCCACAAAACCGAGTCCCGCCCCTCCACTGCCTGCTAAAACTCCACCGACTGGGACAACAACAACACGGCAGACAGTAATTTTAGCTCAAGCTCTACTGCCTGCTGAACCAGCCGCATCTCACTCTGTTGAGAGCCGTCATCAGTGTGCTGCACAATCGAGACCGGCAGACCAAAGCTTCCCTAACGCCACGTATCCCCTACCCATCCTCCCATGCAAGCCATAGAGGCGTTCTTCAAACCTGATAAAGAAAACAGTAAAGGAAACCGGGTTGTAAAACTAGAATCCCCCATCCAAATGGAATGCCAAAAAGAAGTGGAGAATATGTTGCCAACAAGGAAGTGACAATTGTCCACAAATAAATTCTCCGAGTCTTTAAAAACGATGTTAGATAAATCTCTCCACTATATTGATGTTTTACCACATTTCTTATGAGAGTCGCCTACTATCACCATCTTCAAATTGACATCACCATATCGGGATTTTAAGACCTTGTACCACAAAGCGTCGAATTAGGCCAATATCCTCCACCTCCATTTTTGGAGGAGCGCCACGTTGAAATCATCTATCCTCTTAATTCCTACCCCACCTTTTTCAATCAAGAGACAAACATCCCCCAACTCACCCAGTGAATCTTCCTCATCTCTGCCGAACCGTGATAACACGAAAACGTATCGTATACTTAGCTTAATTTACATGTATTATTTTCCTATTTTATTTCTATTTGATTACTTTATTTCGTATTATGCCGGTATTTCGTATTTGTTTCAGGTATTTAATAAATCAAGGCTTGCAAAAGAAAATAAACAAAAAATTAGCCAAAATGAAGAGAAAAAGGCCAAAAGGATGCTAAATTGATGGGGGCGCAAATAAGAAGAAACAAGGCCCATGAACCAAGCCCAAGATGAAGAAGGAGATGCACGTGACGAGTGGCACCCACTAGGCCACTCCGTCCGTCAACTCCCCCTCCTGCCGGTAGGCATGCTTTTGTTATTTTAGTGTGTGACGTGAGTCACACACTCACACCCAGAAGAGAACGTTCGTCAGCCCTGTTTTCTCTCCGCCTATTTTTCCTCCGTAAAGCAAGCACTGAGACGAAGCAATAAACAGATTCAAGACCCAAATCCAACCTAAAGCAACTCTATAAATATCCATCAAGAAGAATTGAAAGGGTTACGAAGTTTTAACCTACTGCCGTCAAATTCCTTTTCTCAGCAATTTATTTCCAACTCGTTCAAGTCTTCTTCCCAACCATTTTCTGCAATAGATTTTCACACCGGAAATACTATTGCACTTTAATTTCTTTTTCAAGCTTCAGAATTTGTTTTTAGTTTTAGGAATAGATTTAGTTTCAGCAATTTGTTTACGTTCTGGATTCAAGATTTGGTAATACAAGATTATACTTTCAGTTCTGCAATTTAATTCAGGTTTTATTTTCAGCATTATTTATTGTTTACCATTTATGTTATATTGTCGATTTATGTCCGGAATAATATTTACCTGCTATATCTGTTATGTTCCGTCAATTAAAGTAATGTTCGGCTAAATATTTATTACCGGTATGTAAGGTCATATAATTGAGGGAGTCTAGTAATGCTTTCGACGTAATTTATTAATGAGAATTTATTTATTTGGTTAAAATTTCTAATGCTTAATTTAACCGTTTTATAACGAGAGTTAAAAACAATAGAAGTTAGGATCAATAAAAACAAGAGTTTGAGGTTTTAACTGGACAATATGAATTATGCATTAACCTTAAATACAACGAGAGCGCTTTAAGGTTAATTAGTCTTCATTTGTTTTCAAAAATTATTTTAAACTTTAATTGATACAGCGAGAGCGCTCACTTAGGTTTAATAATGAGATCATAATCAATAAACACGAGAGTGTGAGAGGAAGGTTTTTAAACTAATGATTTCTACAGAAAAGTATTTTAAATTACGATTCGCGTCGATAGTTTACTATATCCCCGACGTCCGACTGTTACATACCGGTATAATTCCCTCTTGATTTAATTTAATTATATTTCCCTATTTTCCCCATCTGATCCTAATCAATCAAATACTAGCCTTAGGTTTACGCAGTAACAATTAAATACATTAGGTCGATTCTTAGTCCTTTGGGTTCGATATCTTTTAAAACTACGCGATAGATTGTGCACTTGCAGTCATAATCACACACATACCCACTTTGTCGCGATCAAGTTTTTGGCGCCGTTGTTGGGGACTAATTTAGTCGATATCGTAATTAACTGTTACATTGTAGATACTAAGGCAAACTTAATTACTTTAATTCCCTTTGTGCATGCCAAGTACTCGCTCTCGAAGTGAAGACTTAATGCTGCCAATTCTCGAACCGGAGCCTTCTATCACTGTATCACGTCAATTACGACGAACTCGCACTCTTGTTCCAAATCCTATTTCTAAACCAGTTGAAGAATCAACCATGGGAGAACAGCCGCGTCCTCTCAAGTCTTACGTCATCCCTTTGCAAGATGAACCACACAATAGCATTGCTGCTCCTGCTATTGAGGCGAATAATTTCAAGCTAAAGCCATCTTTGTTATCAGCAGTACAACAAAATCAATTTTCTGGAAATCCGACGGAAGACCCTAATCTTCATTTGTCAGTGTTCTTGCAATACGCAGACACTGTAAAAGCGAATAATGTCAGTTTAGAAGCTATCCGACTACGCCTTTTCCCTTTTTCACTGAGGGATAGAGCTAGAGCTTGGCTCGAGTCTTTACCCGCAAATTCTGTCACTACCTGGAATGAACTCAAGAAAGTCTTCTGGCACGATATTTTCCACCTAGTAAGACCGCCATGCTAAGAGCCTAGATCAATGGGTTTATACAAAAAGATAACAAGTCTCTATTTGAAGCGTGGGAGAGATACAAGGACATGCTGAGACTTTGTCCACATCACGGATTAGAAGAATGGTTAATTATCCATACCTTCTACAATGGTTTCCTCTACAACACGAGACTTACAATTGACGCTGCCGCAGGTGGCGCACTGATGGACAAAGCGTATGCTGATGCCTATACACTTATCGAGAGTATGGCTCAAAATCATTATCAATTGGGAAGCGAGAGAGCTCCGGCAGAGAGAACTTCTGGAGAGAAATCTTCAACGAAGAGTGGTATGTACGAGATAAGTAGCCTCGGCCAAGTTAACGCCAAAGTCGATGCCCTAACTCAGAAGATCGAAAACCTGACTATAGCACCTGTAGCCGCCGTGGCTGTTGTTTCCCCCAATTGCGAAATATGCGAGATGTCTGGACATGCTGCCCCCGAGTGCCATCTTTTGGCAGGAGTTTCCCCTGAACCAGTAAACTATGCTCAAGGAAACCCTTACTCAAACACATATAACCCAGGATGGAAAAATCACCCCAATTTCTCGTATAAGAACAATAACGCTTTATATGCGTCTGGACAAGCACCTAGTATACCACCTGGATATCAAAAGGCACCCTTAGCTGCTCTTAACGTCCCTAGGAAATCTAACCTAGAATTAATGATGGAAAATTTCATAGCCACTCAAACTCAGACTAATAAAGATTTCCTAAACCAAAACGTACACACCAATGAGCAAATCAAACAGTTGGCAACTAAAGTAGACGCGTTGGCCACTCACAATAAGATGCTTGGAACACAAATCTCTCAAGTGGCACAACAACAAGCACCTACTGCTGCACCTGCCGGGACGTTTCCTGGACAACCACAACCGAATCCGAAAGGACATGCCCATGCTATTATTCTGCGAAGTGGTAGAGAGATGGACGAACCAACTAACCCTAGGCTTAAAAACCCTGCTATGTTCCAAAGCCCTAGTAAAACAACTGAGGAGGAAAGTGGACCCAAAGATAAATCAAGTAATTCAAAAGAGAAAGAGGACAAGGAAGGCAAGACGGAGGAAAAAGAAGCGCCATACGTACCTCTACCACCCTATAAACCACCTATCTCGTACCCTCAAAGATTCGAAAAATCTAAAAGCATAGGGCAGTTTAAGAAATTTGTCGAACTTCTTAAACAATTAAACATTACAATTCCTTTTACAGAAGCTATTACACAAATGCCCTCATATGCTAAATTTCTAAAAGAATTCCTATCAAATAAGAAAAAAATAGAAGACAATGAGACCGTAACACTCACTGCCGAGTGTAGTGCGATAATTCAGAATAAAATGCCACCTAAGCTGAAAGACCCAGGGAATTTCTCCATACCCTGCAATATAGGAAAATTCGTCATAGACAAAGCTCTGTGCGACTTAGAAGCTAGTATTAGCCTAATGCCTTTGTCCATTTGCGAGAAACTTAACATGGGAGACCTAAGACCAACCAAGATGTCAGTACAACTTGTAGACTGTTCTGTTAAGTATCCTGTAGGTGTTCTTGAAAACGTACCCGTCCGCATCGGACAATTTTAAATCTCTACGGATTTCATAATGATGGACATAAAGGAAGACGTCAATACCCCTATAATCTTAGGAAGACCGTTTCTGGCCACCGCTGGAGCTATTATAGACGTAAAGAAAGGCAAGTTGACATTCGAAGTAGGTGAAGAGAAGGTCAAATTTATTCTAACATAATTCCTTCAAGCCCCAGCTATAGAAGATACATGCTATCTGGTGGACGTTATTGATGAATGTGTAAGATGTAACACCCTTCTAAACCCCGCGGAAATTAATAAAATAATTTAGAGTAAAACATGAAAACAAGGGTGCCACAATTCAATTTAAAACAATTATCATAAATCGATTGTCATGCTTCACTTAGGGACAAAATCATCAATTTAAAAAAATCATGTTTCTACACAACGGAACATTAATCAACAGATAAGCATAACATCATCTATGCAATATCTCACAAAATTAATCCGATAACAACAAAAATAGAGTATCATCATAAACTCTAAACTAGCGTTCCCCCAGTGTTACAATATCAGAGCATGACACCGACGCTATACTTAAACAAATTGGCCTATGAGCTATCCTCACCAAAGCCAAAGCCGCTACTCGCCAATCTGAAAATGTCAACAGTAAGGGTGAGTCTCATTCAAATTAACAAATGTTATTGAATCATAAATAATAACACATCATAGTTACATCATTCACCCAATTGTTTCATAAACAGACATTCAGACAAGTTTCATCATCACAAAACAATCCACCAACACATCATCAATATTTATAACACTGGAATACATCCAATCATGTTATAAAAGTCATGCATATGAATGCAACTGACACTATGCATGTGGTACCAACATCATCAAATGGGAATAACCCATGACCGATCCAACATCATCAAGATACGGCCCTGCCAGCACAGATTCCACACAATGGGAATCATGCCCTTCACTGATCCAACACATCATCATGGATACAGCATCAACAATGAATATGAATGAATGCAAACATATATGAAACATACTTATACCATCGTCTAGTTTATGAGTAACATCATCTAATACTCAAATCATCATCATCATCATCATCATTATCATCATCATCATCATCATCAAAGTATGTTTATATACATTAGCATCATTCAAATACAATCAATCAATCATCATCATCATCATTAAAGAACATACATGTATTCACATTATTCCAAAAACAATCAATCATCATCATACAATTCTCAACAATCATCACCTAATAATGTTTTTCAAAATAACATCTTATATTGTCACATTTCATCATATATGTCAACAATACGTCATTCATCAAACTAACAAAATATTCACATCATACTCATACCCTCGCATAGGATGTCTCATAAGCTTCTTCATACAATTCAAACAAATCGTCATACGACTCATATTTTAAACACAGCATACATCGTCATGTCTTATCATATATATCCACAACACGTCATACATCAAAACAAGCAAATGATGATAAAATAAATTCAAGATGCTGCTCATTTCATTATTATAACACAAAGAATATTTCATAAGCCTCATCCTGCTCGAAACGGTACTTAAAACAGGCCAACGGTTCAAAAGTTATGCATCTTTAAACTTTCCAAAATCACTAGCAGCACGCGGCGCCACACAATGTTCGCGACGCGCTGCCAGGAAACGACGCCTTCGCGGATCCAACAAGGGACGCGGCGCTAACTGAGTAAAATAATTTTCCTTAAGCTTTCTGCCAAGCAGTTCGCGGCGCCAACACATTGACGCGGCGCGAACTGGCGATTTCACAGATTCTCAATCGCAAAATGACGGCATACGAACTTGAATCCCAAATTCCTCAACCTTGAACAAATCGATTCAAGTTGATCAAACACCACAAAACAGCCACACAACATATATCATACACACACATATAACATATATTATGCATCATCAAACATCATACAACACCAAATTCATGGAGATTCATCAAACAGATAATTATCAACAAACATCCCCAAAATCTCAACTCTATCATACGACTCAATTGACATGAAATAATATATCTATATCAGTCCTATTATCCATAACCCGGTAATAGATGTTATTCGGAAGAGTCCCCCCTTACCTTAGCCAAGAATCTGGACTTTTCCCCTTCTTCTTCATCAAACCCGTAAGCCCTTTTCCCTCAAATTCAGCAAAGAATCTCTCATCTTCAAACTCGCTTATATCCCTCATCGAGAACCTCCCTTACACGAATTAATATATCAAATCGAAGGAAATTTC
Organism: Vicia villosa; assembly: GCF_029867415.1. Lineage (NCBI taxonomy): Eukaryota > Viridiplantae > Streptophyta > Magnoliopsida > Fabales > Fabaceae > Vicia > Vicia villosa. The sequence goes on along the minus strand of NC_081184.1, from coordinate 72,180,552 downwards.
GTGTAGAATCTGAATCTTCAAGATCTACCTGATTTGGAGTTACGAGCCGAGAGTTATGACCCATTTTGTGAAGGCTGCACCATGAATACGAAAATGGCTTTTGTATATGAGTTCTTCTTCTCTCCCTCTTAGGTCTTTCTCCTCTCTTTCTCAATTTTCTCTTATTTTCTTGTTTTATCAAAACATAACATAATTTAGTAATGGGCTTCTTCACACTAACACCCCCACATTACTAACTCCACCAATGGCCCAACACTACATTTTATTATTTCTTCCCCACATAATTCCAATAAAATGCTAATTCAAATTAATTAATTTAAAACTTAATTAAATTAATTAAATAATAAATTTTGGGATGTTACAACTCTCCCCCACTAAAAGAGTTTTCGTCCTCGAAAACATCCTTCAATCAAAGAGTTCCGGATAGGAGTCTTTCATCTGGCTCTCCAGTTCCCAAGTAACATTTCCATCAGTCAATCCTCAAAATCCATCTGACATAACCAACAGGAAACACATCTCACACATTCAATCTCAGCTCTTACGTCGCATTTGACTACCCAAAGGTGTACTACTCGTTATACCTCTAAAAGGTTAATTACAATAGAACATTGAGGTACAACCCATTCAATACGCCCAATAACTGAATTATATAATTACGCAACCATGGTATGATCACATTGATCAACACTGCAGTAATGCATTCCATCTACCAAACATACCAACCTTAGACACACTCTTCCATCTGAGCGATAAAATAATGCTTACACTTTTTACCAACTGATTCCTTCAAGAAACTCAATACTCATATTCCTTTACCATTGAATTCCAATTATCTGACTCCTCTTAAGTCACACCATCAATTATCCAACACTCTACATCCTGCTTTCACTACACTACTCTGATTACTCATTACAGTCATCTATACCAATTAGATTTCTTAGTTATACCCAACTCTGGTCCTCTTTACTCATTCGTTCAGGAATCATTCTTTACCATCCATGGTACTAGTCCACCACTCATCAATACTTACTCGCACTCAAAAACAAATTCCTGATTTACTTCACCTATTAAACATTCCAACCATCGGAATGAGTGTACACAAGTAGTTATGATCACACTCATCAGCCTGGATATACCATTGCTTACATAATAGCTCAAACTGAATCTCACTCTTCTTTAAGAATTAAATCAACTTCGTCCTTCATAGAGTATAATTCCTCATTATATCTGGAATCCACAATATCACCTTAACAACGAAACAAAATTATTATAACATCATATAGTATCAACTCGTCATCTTAACTTTGCCAAATACATACCCGTTAACTACGTACAACCATAATAACATGTTCGTCATCTCAAAAATTATTCAAAAGAGTTCTAATTCTTCGATACGACATCATTACCTCCACTAGATTCTAAATCCAACATATAAATCAATACATATTCTCTATGTAGGCTTCCGACATATTAATTCATCACTGTCCACGAATAGTACTTGCACACTACTCCACATCACACTTTCGCTGCGCGACTCTGATTACCCGTCTTAAGTCATCATCCAATATATTGCACTCTTTCGTATTCACTTCTTCATAAGTTCACACAACATGGTGAGTGATTATTCTCACGGCTTAGTATTCATCACATCTTAAACCATTAAGGTAACAAAACAAGCTCATCTCATTTATATGATTTCCGTCTACTATCAACAAGAGATTAAGGGTGATCAAGTCCTCAATTTGTCAATAGATAGCCGACAACCATATTTAAGCATAAACTGTCGTTACTACATAATAGTGTCCTTTCCGAGTTTGCACTCAAACTCATTAACATTGTCATAGTCCAATAATTCACTTTGAGTCTTTATAACTTGCACACTTCCTTCTCATTGGATCTTGTCGGCGAGACACCAACGTCCAAACATTTTACGCAATCTGCTTCATAGTCACTTAGCATCACACACTTGTTAAGTACTTCCGAACTTCATAATCACTAATATACTCGTACATTACTATTCATCTCGTTCCAATCAAATCCTCATTTTAGAAAAAGACCGCGACAACATTCATAACTCGTGGTTTCATTCTAAATCTGATGACATCTTTCGCGTTCAAGTATCATTCCACTCGAAATCTCAACAAAGTCTTCCTCACATCAATAGGTGTTAGAAATTCTCTACAATTCTTCTTTTATACCTATCGTTATTTTGGCATCACAATTACGACTTCAACTGTTCCCAAAGTTTATTCCACCCTTCTTACTAATTCACTCTTAACTAAAATCCATCGGTACTCAAATCATCTTTATTATCGAACATCTCATCAGTCTATTCATCAACAACATGTTCCACTCAATTGTGTTTCAAACAATCGCGGTAGTAGGTATTCCTATTCAACAAGTTCCACGCTTCCTTAACCGAATTCAAAATATCTCCTCATAGTATCACCTCTACTGTATTTATAACTCTCTCATAAGGTAGAACATAATCTCTCTTCTTCGTAGGTTCAAACGGCACGTTGATCCGACACTCGGAACTCAAGATATGAATTTTCCAATTGTTGTCCGAAAATGCAACACTGACGCCATGCAGCGACACTTTAAATGATATTTCCAAAACTCCTCAAAGGGTACACTTAATTCTTAAAATTGCTTCTCAACAAACCTTTTAATTATTCCTTCAATCTGTTCAACTCTGACACTGACATCCCCTGCGGTATCAACGAACAAGTCTAGTTCTAAGGACAAGTGTAACTGTAACTCCACCTCTTTTCAATATCATCCTGTCACAATTAAATATGTTTCAGCTGCTGCAACTATTTTTATAACAAAGTTCATATCGATAGCTTTCCGTCGCTTCAAACGGAATTCAAATCGGATGTCCAGAACTCCAGTTATGAATTTTCGAAGTTCTGCAGCTATTCAGCAATTTTTCTGCGTTTTGCTTACGAAAATCTCACTCCAAAACTCATTCTCTTCAACTCGATCACATTCCAAACAGCCCCTTATCATATCTCTTTGCTTCCAAACATTCTTACAACTTGAGCAACACATTCCATCACCGAAGTTTGTTTTCTGAAACGTCACGACAGCAATCCTCTCTGCAACTTGCAACTGAACCTCTTCCGAGACGCAAAGCTACTCAACTGACAACTTCGCAGTACACCAGCAGAGCTGATACATTTGCAATTTTCTAATTTTCCTCTTCTACAAATAATCATCAATTACATCTATTCATTCTCCTTCAAGATGCTCCAACTTAATTACCAGCCAAGTCTTAATTCCAAGTCACCCTCAATTCGGAAAACAATAACTCCAACAATGCTTGCACTGGTGCCAACAACAGCCGACTGAATCAATCATCTTACAACTGAAACATAATTGAGAAGCGAAGCTTCTCCCCCACTTGATTCAAACCAACTTCCACAACAAACAACCAAGTACCGACAGTGATTCACTCACATGTCGCGTACCAAGGGATAATATGCCGACAGTATTCAACTGTCGTGCAACTCAACTGACTCGACAATTGGCTGGACGGACCGACCTGCTCTGATACCACTATTGTAACACCCTTCTAAACCCTGCGGAAATTAATAAAATAATTCAGAGTAAAACATGAAAACAAGGGTGCCACAATTCAATTTAAAACAATTATCATAAATCGATTGTCATGCTTCACTTAGGGACAAAATCATCAATTTAACAAAATCATGTTTCTACACAACGGAACATTAATCAACAGATAAGCATAACATCATCTATGCAATATCTCACAAAATTAATCCGATAACAACAAAAATAGAGTATCATCATAAACTCTAAACTAGCGTTCCCCCAGTGTTACAATATCAGAGCATGACACCGACGCTATACTTAAACAAATTGGCCTATGAGCTATCCTCACCAAAGCCAAAGCCGCTACTCGCCAATCTGAAAATGTCAACAGTACGGGTGAGTCTCATTCAAATTAACAAATGTTATTGAATCATAAATAATAACACATCATAGTTACATCATTCACCCAATTGTTTCATAAACAGACATTCAGACAAGTTTCATCATCACAAAACAATCCACCAACACATCATCAATATTTATAACACTGGAATACATCCAATCATGTTATAAAAGTCATGCATATGAATGCAACTGACACTATGCATGTGGTACCAACATCATCAAATGGGAATAACCCATGACCGATCCAACATCATCAAGATACGGCCCTGCCAGCACAGATTCCACACAATGGGAATCATGCCCTTCACTGATCCAACACATCATCATGGATACAGCATCAACAATGAATATGAATGAATGCAAACATATATGAAACATACTTATACCATCGTCTAGTCTATGAGTAACATCATCTAATACTCAAATCATCATCATCATCATCATCATCAAAATATGTTTATATACATTAGCATCATTCAAATACAATCAATCAATCATCATCATCATCATCATTAAAGAACATACATGTATTCACATCATTCCAAAAACAATCAATCATCATCATACAATTCTCAACAATCATCACCTAATAATGTTTTTCAAAACAACATCTTATATTGTCACATTTCATCATATATGTCAACAATACGTCATTCATCAAACTAACAAAATATTCACATCATACTCATATCCTCGCATAGGATGTCTCATAAGCTTCTTCATACAATTCAAACAAATCGTCATACGACTCATATTTTAAACACAGCATACATCGTCATGTCTTATCATATATATCCACAACACGTCATACATCAAAACAAGCAAATGATGATAACATAAATTCAAGATGCTGCTCATTTCATTATTATAACACAAAGAATATTTCATAAGCCTCATCCTGCTCGAAACGGTACTTAAAACAGGCCAACGGTTCAAAAGTTATGCATCTTTAAACTTTCCAAAATCACTAGCAGCACGCGGCGCCACACAATGTTCGCGACGCGCTGCCAGGAAACGACGCCTTCGCGGATCCAACAAGGGACGCGGCGCTAACTGAGTAAAATAATTTTCCTTAAGCTTTCTGCCAAGCAGTTCGCGGCGCCAACACATGGACGCGGCGCGAACTGGCGATTTCACAGATTCTCAATCGCAAAATGACGGCATACGAACTTGAATCCCAAATTCCTCAACCTTGAACAAATCGATTCAAGTTGATCAAACACCACAAAACAGCCACACAACATATATCATACACACACATATAACATATATTATGCATCATCAAACATCATACAACACCAAATTCATGGAGATTCATCAAACAGATAATTATCAACAAACATCCCCAAAATCTCAACTCTATCATACGACTCAATTGACATGAAATAATATATCTATATCAGTCCTATTATCCATAACCCGGTAATAGATGTTATTCGGAAGAGTCCCCCCTTACCTTAGCCAAGAATCTGGACTTTTCCCCTTCTTCTTCATCAAACCCGTAAGCCCTTTTCCCTCAAATTCAGCAAAGAATCTCTCATCTTCAAACTCGCTTATATCCCTCATCGAGAACCTCCCTTACACGAATTAATATATCAAATCGAAGGAAATTTCGTGTAGAATCCGAATCTTCGAGAATTACCTGATTTGGAGTTACGAGCCGAGAGTTATGACCTATTTTGTGAAGGCTGCACCATGAATACGAAAATGGCTTTTGTATATGAGTTCTTCTTCTCTCCCTCTTAGGTCTTTCTCCTCTCTTTCTCAATTTTCTTTTATTTTCTTGTTTTATCAAAACATAACATAATTTAGTAATGGGCTTCTTCACACTAACACCCCCACATTACTAACTCCACCAATGGCACAACACTACATTTTATTATTTCTTCCCCACATAATTCCAATAAAATGCTAATTCAAATTAATTAATTTAAAACTTAATTAAATTAATTAAATAATAAATTTTGGGATGTTACATAAGAGAGATAGGATTATCAGAAGAATCTTACTCTGATATTATAAAGATTCCAATGCACCTGATTTTCGAAGATGACAATTGAAGTTCGGAATATCGAGACGATAGCTTAAGCGAATGCTTAGCTTTAACACCCAACCATATGCCTTGCCCTAAGAAACCAACCTTAGACCTTAAACCATTACCAAAGACTCTTAGATATGAATTCCTAGACAATGAGCTCAAAAGACCAGTAATAGTCAACGCAAAGCTAGGAGGAACAGAGACTGAAAAACTGTTACAAGTGTTAATAAAATACTCATCTGCGTTAGGATATAACATCGCCGATCTGAAAGGAATAAGCCCTTCGATATGTATGCATCGCATCATGTTGGAAGAAGATTGTAAGACCTCTAGGGAACATCAAAGGAGGATTAACCCTACCCTGAGCACAATAGTTAAAGATGAAGTTACCAAACTTCTAAATGCAGGAATTATATATCCAATATCTGATAGTCAGCGGGTAAGTCCGGTCCATTGCGTACCAAAGAAAGGAGGCATAACAGTTACTGTAAACAAGTCATGCGAATCTATCGCTGAAAGAGTGGTGACTGGTGCGAGGATGTGTATCGATTATCGTAAATTAAACAAAGCCACAAGGAAAGACCATTTCCCTTTTCCATTTATTGACCAAATGCTCGAACGCTTAGCAAAACACTCTTATTACTGCTACCTGGATGGTTACTCAGGATTCTTTCAAATCCCAATTCACCCTGATGACAAAGAGAAAACAACCTTCACGTGCCCTTATGGAACATTCGCTAATAGACGAATGCTGTTCGGATTATGCAACGCCCCTGCAATATTTCAGAGATGCATGATGTCAATTTTCGCTGACTACATCGACAACATCAGGGAAGTCTTTATGGACGACTTCTCTGTATGTGGGGAGGATTTCGAGGGATGCCTTTCAAATCTAGAAAAAGTATTGGACAGATGTGTACAAGTTAACCTCGTCCTAAACTGGGAAAAGTGTCACTTTATGGTTAAACAAGGCATTGTACTCGGACATGTCGTCTCCGAAAGAGGGATTGAAGTTGATAAAGCAAAGATTGAAGTAATAGAGAACCTCCAACCCCCAAAAACAGTTAGAGAAATACGGAGTTTCTTAGGACACGCATGTTTCTACAGAAGATTTATAAAGGACTTTTCTAAGATCTCTAAACCTCTGACCAACCTCTTAATGAAAGACGCCGAGTTTAATTTCAACGCTGAATGTTTAGAAGCCTTTGAAATACTAAAGACATTCCTTATATCTGCACCCATAATGCAACCACCCGATTGGAGGTTACCATTTGAAATTATGTGCGATGCAAGTGACTATGCCGTAGGAGCAGTCTTAGGCTAAAGGAAAGATAAGAAACTCCACGCAATATACTACGCAAGTAGGACCTTGGACCCTGCGCAGATGAATTACGCCACAACCGAAAAGGAACTCTTAGTCGTGGTCTTCGCGTTAGATATGTTTTGTTCCTATCTGATAGGAGCAAAGATAATAGTTTACACCGATCACGCAGCCATTAGGTATCTATTAGCTAAACAAGATGCAAAACCTAGACTATTAAGGTGGATCCTACTGTTACAAGAATTTTATTTGGAAATCAAGGATAAAAAGGGAGCCGAGAACGTAGTAGCTGACCATTTATCTAGGATGGAAGGTATTAAACCTGAAGAAACACCAATTAACGATGATTTCCCTTATGAACGCTTAATAGCACAATTAGAATCCGAAAGCGACACATTGGAACAACCTAAAGCGCAAATCAAAGCCGTTAAAACGCTAAATACCAAAACCATGCTGCCATGGTATGCTGATTTTGTCAATTACTTAGCGGCGATAGTGCTTCCTCCTGACATGACTTATCAACAAAAGAAGAAGTTCTTCCACGATCTTAAACAATACTATTGGGATGAACCTTTGCTGTTTAAGAAAGGCGCTGATGTGATATTCTGCCGATGTTTTCCGGAAGAAGAAATAGAAAGAATAATACATCATTACCATGATGCCCCTTATGGTGGGAATGCAAGCACATCAAAGACATGCACAAAGATTTTACAAGCCGGTCTCTTTTGGCCCAACCTGTGGAAGGATGTCCACATCGGTGTTAAAAATTGTGACCGCTGTCAATGCACTGGAAACATATCTAGGCGAGATGAGATGCCTCAAAAAGGTATTTTAGAAGTAGAAATCTTTGATGTGTGGGGAATCGATTTTATGGGACCTTTCCCATCTTCCTTTGGAAATAACTACATACTTGTTGCAGTCGATTACGTGTCTAAATGGATAGAAGCTGTCGTCTTACCAACAAACGATGCACAAGTAGTAATTAAGCTGTTCAAGAGTATAATCTTCTCGAAATTTGGTGTACCAAGATTAGTTATTAGCGATGGAGGATCCCACTTCATATTTAAAATTTTCGAAAAACTCTTAGTAAAGTATGAAGTCCAACACCGTGTCGCAACACCTTACCACCCACAAACGAGTGGACAAGTTGAAGTCTCGAATAGAAAAATTAAGAAAATACTTGAAAGGACTGTTTCCACATCTAGGAAGGATTGGTCATCTAAGTTACACGAAGCATTATGGGCATATAGAACCGCCTACAAGACACTTATAGGAACCACGCCTTTCAAGTTAGTGTACGGTAAATCATGTCATTTACCGATAGAACTCAAGCACAAAGCCTACTGGGCCATGAAGACCTTAAACTTAAGCTACACTACCGCAGGCGAAAGGAGGCTATTAGATATCAACGAATTGGAAGAGATTAGATTAGATGCCTACGAGAATGCTAAGATTTACAAAGAAAGAACAAAGAAGTGGCATGATAAGCGCATCTCTAGGAAGGAATTTAACGAAGGAGATGTGGTGCTATTGTTCAATTCTCGACTTAAGCTCTTTCCGGGAAAACTTCGTTCAAGATGGTCTGGTCCATTCGAAGTTACTAAGGTATTTCCAAGTGGCGCTGTCGAAATTAAAGGAAAATCAAGCGATAATTTCATTGTAAACAGGCAGAGATTAAAACATTATGACATTGTTGAAAACAAAGACTACACTGATAGTCTTAAGCTCGTAGAAGTAATCGTCGAGTCGAAAATCTAACCGTCGATTCGTCGAGCTTGTGACGTTAAACAAAGCGCTTTCATGGGAGACAACCCACCTTTTAACTTTAACTTTCTTTTAAATTATTTTAATTTTAATGTTTTATTAAAAATCATTTTCTTTTATTTTTCAAAATACTAACTCCATTTGTTTTAAAATGATACTAACTTAAAATTTATTGTAATTTTAAAAACTTCCAGGGTACTAACCTCTTTTCTGACTTTAGAGATGGACTTTACTAAGGATATGGTAGTTACTTTTGAGAGTGAGGATCAGCAGAGACGTTATGAGATTCTGGCACAGCGTGAGATGGGGCTCACCACTTTTTCACATGATGCGACTCTGACCGTTCTAGGAATTCGGGAAAGTGTGCACTTTATGCTCCATCAGATTGGTTGGGAAGATATCCTTACCACCCGTACACCCACTTTCCATAACCTGACTTTAGAGTTTCTGAGTTCCCACCGATATGAGCCTAGCCTTGGATTAGGATTCAACAGAGGAAGAGTTTCATTCAGGCTGTTTGGATTCACCTACCGTTTCACCACCCGTCAGCTGGCCGAGTTACTAGGATATCCTAAAAGCATGGATGCTTTAATGGAAGTTGATGATGACTACTTCCCTAATAACATAGTTGGCTACTTTTGGAGTACCATATCTGGTAGAAATCAGAATGATCTACGAATCTCTTCGGAAATCCACAATTCCGCCATTAGGTATTTTCACATGATACTAGCTTTTACTCTTCTTGGAAAACCTTTATGCGATACCTCGGTGACTAAGGATGAGCTGTGCATTATGATGTGTGTTTTCTAATCCAGACCAGTTGTAGGAGTATCATTCATGCTTTCTAGGATGGTCGTTCTATCCCAAGATACCATTGGTCCTATCCTTGTAGGTGGTCTAGTCACTAAGATCGCTCGTGCCCTGTCCTTAAGAGCACCACTTGCTAGATTGATTCCTTATGGAGGATTCAAATCCATGGACATCGAGTTTTGCTTCAACAAAAGCCTGATCAATAATTATAATTCTCCGCCTTATCAGCTTTTAGTGAACTATGAGCTTGTTCATCATTTTGCCTTACCTTGCATTAGGTTCACAAGTGTTCACAAGAAAGAAAACTGGATATATGACTTGGAAGGACAAGGTGAAAATGACCCCGAGGAGGAAGAAAGTGATCCGATGACACCGACTAGCTACCATGACATTGATGCTACACCTGATGAAGATGTGCCTATGGTTGACCATACTGCTGCTATTGAGACCCTTCGGAACGATGTTGCTGTACTTCGTACTGACTTAGGGAGACTTCGAGGTGATTTCCACGAATTTATGGATTTGGTCACGGTAAATCTCGACAGTTTATATCAGCATTTTCAGTCCGTTCCTGCTCCGAAAAGTGGCTAATTGAAGACCTTTAGTTTAGATTTCTAACTCTTACATTTTGACAATGAGGACATCGTCTAGTTTAAGTGTAGGGGAAGGAAATATTTAGTTAGGATTTCCCATTTTTAGTAGCTTATTTTTTTCAGTTTTTTCAGTTTTACTATTTTCAGTTAGTTAGTATTTTAATTTTTCAGACAAATTTTAATTCAACGTTTTTGATTTTAATGAAATTCAGCAGCTTTCCTTATTCTGGTTTTTACTTTTCTCTGCTTTATTTCATCTGCTATATCCCTACTGTGTGTGTGTGCATTATAATTGCTGCTAATATTTACTGCTAAGTATTGCTATTTAGAAATAAATATTGCTGCACTGATGTATCTGTTTTAACACAACATAATTTTCATTGCTACCTATACTCTACTCTGCTACTGTTATAAATATTATACTGGTATAGGCTAGATTTAATATATTATGGATACTGAGTTCATGAACACCAAACTTTATATACTTTGACTACTAGTCAAAGTTATTTATGTCAATTGATGATGGTCTAATAGGATAGCATGCACCATGTTTAAAAGCCTGGAAAATAATCTTTGCGCACAAACAGACACGCTGCAACACACAGAGGAGCATTCACGCATGCATGTACATGCTTGTGCCATCCGTCAGAGGGGGGTCCACGCCGACCGTCCCATGCATTAAAGTGACGTTCGTCACTTTCCTTTAAGTGCAAAAACGCATTTGTTGCATTCTCACTTCAATTCTTTTCCCTTGCTGTTCAAACTTCCACTGAGTGCTCACTTATTCCAATTTTCTTTTCATCTTCTTTCAAACCTCACATTTATTTCCATTTACCACTCATTCAATCCATTTCCAACCTTCACATTCCTATAAACTTCACTGCAACAGAACCATAAGCATCAACCCTTCTGCTACTTCTTTTACAAAAATATTTTTCATACTCTCTGCAGAATAGTTGCTATGGCCAACCTTAACCAACAAAACGAAGGAGAAGCCGAATTCCCTGATGTTTTTTTTGATCACATTGAATCACACTATGTTTCTGGCTCGAATATCACATGTTTTCCTTAGTTTTTATTATCATTATCTCGTATTATGCTTGTATTTCCTTTGTTTTCAAGATTCTTGACCTTTCGGAGCCTTTAGTGAAGAAACGAGCCAAAATGCCAGGAAATTAGGGCTTTTCAAGGAGATTTACACTTATGGCGTCCTGCACCGCGCCGACCATAGAGAAAGTCGTGACATGGCCCACTCCTTCATGAAGCCAACTGCCACGATCACAAGATCCCATTAGTTACTCATCACGGCGCCCGTGGCCTTCACAAAAAGGTTCCCGCTCAAAAGGAGTTGAAGGACACTCCTGTCCTTACGCTGATCCAGGATCCACTATATATAGTTTAGTTTTTCATTTTTCGGTTTTTTTATCCAAGCTTAGTACAAACTTAAGCCATATACTATCAGTTTTTGTAAAGTAGTAACCTCTTCACATCGGGGAGTTACTACGGTGTAGATTGAGTTGTAATCGAGTCTTGGAGCACTTTGGTTGAAGTTTATCATACCAGCCTTCACTTTGTATCAAGATTCAATCTCCGATCGGAGTAAGGTTCAATTTACTTGCTTTATTTATTTTCTTGCTCTTACCATAGTCTACAAGTTTTATAGACTCTAAATGCTCTTACCATAGTCTACATGTGTTATAGACTCTAAATGCTCTTACCATAGTCTACAAGTTTTATAGACTCGCACCCTTTTTATTACTCGCACTTACCATAGTCTACATGTGTTATAGACTCGCAATTACTATGTCTGGCTAAATTATAAAGGTTTTAATGTAATGATTGTGATCATGTCTGTGTTCTAATTGTCATGTTAGTGAAAATACTCTGGGGATGTTTTACTTTTAACTTGATTCAAATTGTGCTTAAATGTTTATTGGGTAAGATCGAAATCCGTCCATATCAAAGATAGGACTTGATTATTATTTAACCAAACAAAAGAAGCGAAAGCGATTTGGTTGGTTAAATAGGAATCATTAACCCTTTTTAGAAAACGATTTTGAAACTATTTTCGGACGCGTTTGTAGATTTGAAATCTGACTCTTGGTCAAAAGCCAAGAGTCTCTTTAAGTTAATCTTTCCAAGTAAAATCACTTTTCTGCTAAGCCAAAACTATCAATTTCTTAAAAATATATTTACTGCTTTAACGCGGAAGGCACCTTTTATATGTGACAATAAAGGAAGTTAAATGAAAGAGTATATGCGGTTCTTAGTAGCCAAAAGCTACAAGTTCCTGTTAAATTGATTCTTTGCTACGAATAGAAAATACTGCCCCATGAGTCGTTTCACTTATGCATGTCTGGATCATAGTTTGGTTTCATGATTTACATTCCGACCTGTCGCTTTAAACTGTTATTAACTCCGCTCAATTACCTTGTTACACTGCACTCACAACAATATTCATGTTTCACCTTAGATAAGCACCTTAACAATAGTGTTTGATAGATTGACGATTGGTCTTTGTGGTTCGATAATCTTATATATTACTTCGATAGGCTGTGCACTTGTAGTACTATATTTAGGCTATACGTTACAGACCCATCAAGTTTTTGGCGCCGTTGCCGGGGACCAACTTCGTCAAATTTCGTACCCTATTGTTATCCCGTTTAGACTAAGGCTATTCTAGCCGGTAGATGCGTAGAAATCGTAGCACCGGTAACCTATTAAACCCTTTAGTGGAACCCAAACGTTACGCCCGAGCACGTCTGTTTATCCTTAAATTAAGGAAAGCTATGGCTGAAGACCGTAACCAAAGACCGCTTAAAGAGTTTGCTCAACCATATAATGAGGAGCCCACTTCCAGTATTGCAAACCCCGCTATAACAACCAACAATTTTGAACTTAAGCCCTCATTACTTCAACTGGTTCAACAAAACCAATTCGCTGGTCTTGCTACAGAGAACCCGAATCAACACCTAAAAGTGTTTATCCAGTTAGCTGACACCCTTAAGGAGAATGGAGCCACACCCGAAGCCATCCGCTTAAGATTGTTTCCTTTCTCCCTTAGAGGTAAAGCCCATGACTCGTTAGACTCCCTTCCAGCCAACTCAATAACAACTTGGGAAGACCTTAGGAGACCCTTTCTTGCCAGATATTTCCCACCTAGTAAGACCGTTGTCCTTAGGAACTTGATCACTAGTTTCACTCAAAACCAAGGCGAATCACTCTTTGATGCTTGGGAAAGATATAAAGAACTTTTGAGAGCCTGTCCGCACCATGGCCTAGAGCAATGGTTAATCATACACACCTTCTATAATGGACTCCATTACAACACGAAAATGTCTATTGACGCTGCCGCTGGCGGAGCGTTAATGAACAAACCTTATCCCGACGCTTGTGCCCTAATAGAAGATATGGCCCAAAACCACGCCCAATGGGGGATAGAACGAGCAACGTTAGAGAAAAAGGATGAGATAAGTTGCATGGACATGATGAATGCTAAGATGGACGCTATGGCCTTGAAGGTCAAAAACATGTCTCATAACCCTACCACAGTGGCAGCAATCCAATCAGAATGCGAGCTCTGTGGAACTCAAGGACAATTGACTGTAACCTTCTGAACGATTCTGGCTCAGACCAAGTTAACTATGTCGCACGCTCGAAAAAAATGAACAGAGTCGCCACCAATATATTTATCCCAAAAGGGAAAGGAATATCATAAAACCTAGCAAAGGAAGGAACAGGGTCATGCGACCAGAGAATCTAGGTACGGGAGTCGGTTGCATGAGGGGAAGGTATTAGCACCCCTCACGCCCATCGTACTCGATGGTATCCACCTATGTTTGTTTCTATCTAAAGGGTGTGTACTATATCTATGCCTACATGCGAATAAATGCAAAAGAAACACGGGGAAAAGAAAGGATATTTACAATTGTGCTCGCTTAGGCCCCGCGACCCAATGCCTACGTATCCTTTTCAGGAATCAGAGCGCCGTAGTTCGGCTCACGATTTTATGTTTGTTTTTGGGTTTTTTAGTTGGGCGGAGTTAACGTTCGCGCTCTTGCATAAAGGACGACCTACGATGCGATCGAGCGGAAATAACGATGCCCTTAGAAAGAAGAAAAAGAGAGATTGGTTTGTGTCTTTTAGGGTAATTCCATGATGACAAAAACCCGCTACAAGGCTTCGCATCACTTCCTCACTTAGTTTTAAATCTGAACATTTATTAAGTGTTTTAAATGTTTTTGGTTGGTGTTTTTTAAGGGAGCTTGTTTGTGACTTAGATCATACCAAAAAGAGTTTTTTTTAATATTTAGAGAACGCACATCGAGGCCTACGCCACAATCGTTTCTCTAAATAGCGGTTAAAAAATACACCCTTTTTTGAATATCTAGAGAATGCACATCGAGGCCTACGCCACAATCGTTTCTCTAAATAGCGGTTAAGAAATACACCTTTTTTTTTGAACATTTAGAGAATGCACATCGAGGCCTACGCCACAATCGTTTCTCTAAATAGCGGTTAAGAAATACACCTTTTTTTTTTGAATATTTAGAGAATGCACATCGAGGCCTACGCCACAATCGTTTCTCTAAATAGTGGTTAAGAAATACACCGAGGCCTACACCTCAATCATTTCTCCTCCGTTAAGTAGGAAAGAACATACATCGGGACCTACGCCCCAATCATTTCTTTTCTACTACGAAAAGAAAAGAACGGTACGATCCTTATCAGTATTTATTAAGTATTTTAAAAGTTGAAAAGAAAAAAAAAGAAAAGGGGACTAAACCTATTTTCTAATCTAATGGTTATTTACACAAGGGAACTCCTAAACCTAATGGTCAATATGTTGCATAAAAGCACTAAAAATAATAGACAAAAGCTACACGGTTCATCAAGGAACATATAAAGCAAACAAAAGGGATTCAATTAAAATTCTATCCAAAATTATTTACAAAAATGAATCAAAGCAAAAAATACAAGTACACTATGGAAGAAATGATTTATTAAAGGTATTGAAACAATTAAAAAATCAACAAAAATTATGACAATTATTTACATACCCTAAAATACCTAAAAACAAATTTTATGTATTTTTATATTTGAATCAAAAAGAAATTATGAATTAAAAGCAAAAGAAGACAAAATTAAAATGAAAACAAAAATCTAACTGCAAAGGGGTGCATCTGCAGAAAGATAACGAGTTGAAATCATGTCAATAGGCGCCCGGGCCTGGAAATGGGGGTGGAAACAATAATGGTGCTAAGGCCCACACAATCAGGCGCGTGATAGCATTAGCAAAATGGGGGTATGCTGAGAAAAAACTAAGCCCACACGATAGATTTCAAACCGAGGCCCACCAACTAACCTACCATCATTCCATTGGGTTTCCATTCTGTTTGACAATAGCATACCATTTAATTTTAACCCTTACAAAAATGCTAGCAACGTGACATGAAGGAGCCACATAATACATCAATTGGTCAAAATAAATTTAAGTCACAAAGGACAAAAGAGTATCCCTAGCCAATGAAAACGTTCCAACTCAGCACCTAATGATTGAAATACAATTAAAACAAACTATAAGCTGGGAAAAGCAACCAATAAGGATAAGCCACCTAAGCATATCAGATTAGTACCCATGAAATACCGAGACGCCGGAACCACTGTTCCGGTCGTCTTCCCTGACCTCACAACCACCGGTTCTTCGTCAAATTGCCAAGAAACAAACGAAACTAACACTATCCTACTCGGATTTTAGCGTAGATTCCGAATATGCTCTTACATTTCCCTATTTCTTTCTCTAAATTCCACACATTGAACGTTGCCGAAACCCTAGCATGGCTCAACCTCATCAAAATGCAACCTGAACGTATCTATATGCTCACAAACACTCGCAGAATTTCAAGGCATGATCCAAAAACGTAAACAGAAAACACTTTACTTAGAGATAATTCACTTTCAAGAACCACAAGAACTGAACACGAATGCGTCATATACATGATGTTAAAACGCTAAGGAGGAATGGGAGACTCACCTGGAGGATCTTTGAACGAAGAAGAGGAAAAGATGGCTCTGCAAATCGAGCTTCTTGATGATGTTGATCTTTAACCCGATTGAGAAGTGAATTCAGTCCTCTGTACTTGCGTTCTTGCTGAAGAAAGAGATGAGATGAAGCTGAGTTCAACCGAAGGAAAAAATGGTGATGATAGTAAAGATTGGTTATGGAAGATCCACTGAGTTTGTTAGAGAGAGAGAGAGTCCGAGAGTGAGAAGAGAAGAGTGTGATGATTTTATAGAGAAGGTTTAAATCTGTGGCTTGATGCTAGAGATTGATGAAGAGGTAGTGATGGTGATTGAATGATGAGGATGCTGTTGTTGATAGATGATGAAGGAGATGAAGATGTAGTTTGTTACGGTGGTTGGTGGTGATGAAGATGAAGATGGAGGATATTAGAGTTTGAAGATGGAGGTGTTTAGAGTTTGTTAGAGTTAGTTAGGGTGGTTGAAGGTGAGGATAGAGATGAGAGAAAACCAGGGAATCGGGAAGAGAGTGAAGAATATGAAACTGAAGAAAATGAATCGTGAAGGTTCTTATTTTGTGAAGGGTGGTGAGTTTATATAGGGTGGTGATGCATGGAGGTTGGTGATGGATTGTATGACTCGTGACTGAATGTGTAGGGAACTGGCTGGGCATGACTTGCTTACGAGGCTTAGCAAAATGCAGTTTCAAGCGCGTGACTTTACGCCTCCATAACTTGGCAACCAAGCATTCAAATAACATGTCAACTTGTTCCATGGAGAGAGGGCGTGGGGCAGATGAGATTGACATTAAATTTGAATTCAGGGAATGCTTGTGGTTCTTTAAAATTCGCTTTGAAAACAACATGCCAAGTGCTCGATAAATTGCCTATGCTGGCCCTGATTTTATGCCCAGCCAGATGCGTAGTTTCAACATTGTGAGGGAGTGACTTTGAGGCTTTTTAAATGGTTCCACACGCATCCCATTAGCTTGATTCCTAGCCCATTGTGTAGAGGGCATGAAAGAGAGTAGAAAAATATCAAGTTTGCATTTGTAGCACATTCGTAGAGCTCAAGAAACTGCTTCCAATACGGCACACCATGTGCTTGAGGAAATACTTCACGTATGGCCTGAAATCTGCCCAGCTTTGTGACTTGATTCAAATGAAAAACTTCAACTTCAAACCCTAATAACTCTTCAACCAAGCTTCAAATGAAAAAGTGTCCAACTACAAAGTTGTTCTCCTCCATGAGAGGAACAACTTTTATGTTGTAAATTTCTCCAGAAAATGTCATTTGCCACGTGTAAACTGATGATGAAGTGGACTGTTCATCAAGCTTTTAAGAGCCCAAATATTTTCTAAGTATGAAACTTTCCATTTTTGTTTTGTTCTATTTTTGGCAACTTTTGTCAAACTCCTGATTTTATTCATTCCTAGGCTTTTCTTGACCGCTTTTCCACCAAAAGTCAATATTTGAGTGATTGGCCTAATTTTAACCCAAAAGTCAACTGTTCTGATTTTTCTCCGATCTTAATGAAATCCCCGATTAATCAGTTTCCAACCAATGGCAATCAACTAAACACCTCCACACAGTCATCATACCATCTCCCTTCATAAAATCAGCTCTTGATCAATGTATTGACCAAAAAGTCAACTGCGTTGACTTTGGTCAAGAAACCCTAATTCAAGGTAACCAGATAAACAACAAGCTTGTACTTTCTATCCAATGCTCTGAATTGAAGGTGAGAAAACCCTGATTCAAGAAAGCCCCTAGAAGGACGATGCCACCGGACCAGACCTCAAACCCTAATATTTGATTAGAAATTCTTTGTACCAGGAGCCCCCTTTCTTGTCACCTTTTGGAACAGTAACCATGATATGAATGCATGAATTGGGCCATGACCTAAATGATGTGTGTATATGGATTATAAGCCAGATAAATAAGGGTAGGACAAATAAGGGTATGACAAACTATACCCAAGGAAATCCTTTCTCGAATACCTACAACCCCGGATGGAGGAATCACCCTAATTTCTCTTACAAGAACAACAACCCCATCCAAAATTCCGGATCTTCGAGACCCCAAGGATTCCAAACACAAAAACAAAACCAACCTATGCAAGTTGTGCCACCAAGACCGAACCTTAAAGAAACCATAGACACCTTTATCCAGAGTCAAACTCAGCTAAATAAGGAGTTTATGAACCAACACATTCACACAAACGAGTTAGTTACTCAACTGGCAACCAAGTTTGACCAGATGATGACCCACACCAAAATGCTTGAAACCCAGATTTCAGAAGTAGCTCAAACCACCTCTGCACAAGTTGTACCTGGAGGACAATTCCCTGGACAAACCCAACCTAATCCCAAAGGAACAGCAAATTCTATCACCCTAAGAAGTGGAACCGCTTATGAAGGACCTAAAAATCCTAACCTAAGCACGCCGGAAAAACCTAAGGAAGATGGTGAACCTAAAGACAAGGTAGAGGAACCAGAGAAACCCGAAAAGCAATCAAAACCGGAGGTAGAGAACCGCAGACCACAACCTTACAAGCCACCCATTCCATTTCCACAAAGATTGAAAAATACCAAAATAGAAAACCAATTCCAAAAGTTCATTAAGGTAATAGAGAAACTCCACGTAGAAATCCCTTATACCGAAGCAATAACCTAGATACCATCATATGCTAAGTTCTTGAACGATATTTTGTCCAACAAACGACGACTCGACGATCCCAAACCTTTAGAATGTCATTCTATATCCGAGAATAAACTTGCCAAGAAAGATAAAGATCCTGGAAGTTTTTCTATCCCTTGCGTCTTAGGAAATCATACGATAGACAAAGCATTTTTGGACCTAGGAGCAAGCGTAAGTCTGATGCCCTTAGCTGTCTGCAAGAGGTTAAAACTAGGAGAGCTTCAACTTACTAAGATGTCGTTACAACTAGCCGATAGATCCGTTAAATACCCCATGGGTATTTTGGAGGACATACCTGTCAAGATTGGTCAGTTATACATTCCGACTGATTTCGTAGTTATGGATATCAAAGAAGATGATGACATCCCAATCCTCCTAGGTAGACCATTCTTATCGACCGCTGGAGCTATAATAGATGTTAAGAAAGGGAAGCTGACTTTTGAGGTAGGAGATGAAAAGATCGAGTTCATTCTATCAAAATTTCTAATGGCACCAGTGATAGGAGATGCGTGTTATGCCATCAACGTCATCGATGAGTGTGTAAATGAGCTCAACGATTCCTTAATCATATTACCTTCTACCCCCATTTTAGAGGATGACGGATTTAAGAGTATGGAACCTTACATCGACGACAACCTTTTTGAATGCTTAGCACTTACCCCCGACCCTATGCCGTGCACCATGAAACCTGCCATAGAACTTCAGGAATTACCTAAAAATCTAAGATATGAGTTTTTGGATGAGGAGATGAATCTGTAACACCCCAAATCTACCCGATAAATTAAACGGAAATCAGAGTATAAATCCTAAACAAGTTCATTTGAGTTATCACATATTCGTCGTTTCAAAAACAGTTACGGCTTATTTGCCTTCACATAGATACATAACACAGAAATTTAAAACGATAATCAAATCATTACTAAAAATCACTTTGTTTAAATTCAATAATTAAATCGCAACGGAATCAACAAACTTCATAAATATTCAATTCAAGTCGTAGCATCATTGCACGGTAACTTTAAGTTACAATTTAAACCAAAACCATATAAAAATTCAGCAAAAGAAATAATAATTAAAACAATCGTTTTATCCCCTGAGTGCTACGTATCAGAGCAAGACACCAACATGACTAACAGCAACTAAAGACTTCAAAAAATCACTTGAAGACTTCCACCGCTATCTTGAGTACCTGTCCGTTTCCCACGGTAAGGGAAACATCATTCAGAAGGGGTGAGATATCGAAAAATATAAACACAAGTATGATAATTAATATATCTGAATTAAATCATACAAAATTATCACTTTACAACTTTCAGACGACAGCTATAACAACAATTTAAAACTGTACAGATATGATAACAAAATCAGCAACAACATAATAATAGTTATAACAACTATTTTTCATCTTCCAGACGGTACCTGTCACAACAAGTCATTAGCATAACAACATATAATTACAACTTCACACTATCACAATTCACTTCACATCGTCATATTCAACAACAACTCAAGTCACATCACGTCATAATTAAATCACACTCATGCCACATATAATGAGACTCTACAATTGCACATGCATGTGGTACCTAGGGCTTCAACCCCCATCGCCAATTGCCAGTTAACAGAGGCATCAAGGCATAAGCCTTCGTCACTAATTTGCCAATCCAGGCCGTCACCAAAAATGCATATGTATATGAATGCAACAAACACACACAACAAACAACATCATCGTCACAAAGGCATAAGCCTATATCGTTGCTATACCAATAAATAGAGGTATACATCGTCAATGAAACATCCTGCAACTTTGCATAAAACAACAACAATTATCACCACAAAAACAACTAATTTCACCGAATCAACACGACATAATCACAACAAATAATCCATGGAAAAATTCATACACCATAATCCCATATACAATCATCATATTCCTGGTTATATAATTCGAACTCCACCCTTACCTTGGTAAATATGGACTCTTTCATCATAGCTCTAAGTTTTTCTCCAAAATAAATCCTTTCTAACATCAATTGGAGACACACCTAAACACCAGTTCGGGAATCAGCTTATCAAACAAACTTAAAACCCTCAAAATCAAAATCGCTCAGGTCAGAACTTACCTCTATGAGTCAGGAACATTGTGTCCAAGTACCGTAACGATCCAACGGTTGGATTGAGAGATATGCCCGATTTGCCAAGGTGACTCTATGCTGAAACTTGCTGCGAAAATTAAGGCTTCCTCCATAATTTTCTTCTTCTCTCAAGTGCTCCTCCCTTCTTTCTCTTCTCTTTTCTATTTTTCCTTTCTCCCCAAAAATAAGTTATGAGACTCCAACTCTAAAACCCTAATTTTCTCATCTTACTATCTCTTTTCTCTTAATGGGCTTAACCCATAATCCATCTATTACGTTTTTACTACTAAGGCTCAATTAACTATATCTCTCATACAACTTAATTAACCCAAATAACACAAACACACATACTATTAAATATTTCAAATAATTATCATATCACATAATAACTAAATAAATAAATAATTATTAAAAATACCAAATAGTATAATTACTAATATAATTAATTAAAATATTAATAAAATCGGGATGTTACAGAATCGACCTTTCATAATAAGTGCCACTCTGAACCAAATCGAAACAAACCAACTCTTAGATACCTTGCGAAAATATCCCTTAGCTTTAGGATACAAAGTCTCTGATTTAAAAGGAATAAGCCCATCCGTATGCATGCATCGAATTTTGCTAGAAGAGAATTCGAAACCCTCGAGAGAGCATCAGAGAAGAATAAACACTATCATGAGCGATGTAGTAAAGAAAGAGGTCCTTAAGTTATTAGAAGCTGGCATCATTTACCAGATTTCGGATAGTGAGTGGGTAAGTCCCGTCCAAGTGGTACCGAAGAAAGGAGGTATCACTGTCGTGGAAAATGAGAAAGGTGAGCGTGTAGCAAAGCGAACCGAAGGAGGATGGCGCATGTGTATAGATTACAGAAAGTTGAACAAGGCGACTAGGAAAGACCATTTCCCTCTTCCATTTATAGATCAGATACTTGAGCGTCTAGCTAGACACTCATATTTCTGTTATCTTGATGGATACTCTGGTTTTTTCCAAATCCCTATTCACCCGGAGGACCAAGAGAAAACCACATTTACTTGCCCTTATGGAACATTCGCCTATAGACGAATGCCCTTTGGGCTGTATGATGTCGATTTTCGCAGACTACCTCGATGGAATTATGGAGGTATTTATGGATGATTTTTCGGTGTGTGGATTTGATTTTAACAACTGCCTATCGAATTTATAGAAAATCTTAGAAAGATGTGTGGAAGTAAACCTTGTGCTGAATTGGGAGAAGTCTCATTTCATGGTGAACGAAGGGATAGTTTTAGGACACATCATCTCCGAGAGAGGCATAGAAGTTGACAAAGCCAAGATAGAAGTTATAGAAAACCTAAACCCGCCTAAGACCGTTAGGGAAGTGAGGAGTTTTCTAGGTCATGCTGGATTCTACTGACGCTTCATCAAGAACTTTTCTGGAATAACTAAACCCTTAACAAACCTATTGATGAAAGATGTCGAGTTTGAATTTGATCTGAAATGTCTTGAGGCCTTTGAAGTTTTAAAGCAAGCACTGATTTCAGCGCCTATCATACAACCCCCTGATTGGACGCAACCCTTTGAAATCATGTGTGATGCAAGTGATTTCGCTGTAGGAGCCGTGCTAGGACAGAGAAAAGATAAGAAACTGCATGTCATTTACTATGCTAGTAGAACCCTAGACGCTGCCCAACTTAATTATACAAACACAGAAAAGTAATTTCTAGCCGTCGTGTTTGCTATCGATAAATTCCGATCTTATTTAGTAGGAGCCAAGATAATAGTATACACTGACCATGCTGCAATCCGATACCTGTTAAGTAAGAAAGATGCTAAGCCTAGATTGCTCATATGGGTTCTCTTACTCCAAGAATTTGACCTTGATATTAAAGATAAAAAGGGAACAGAGAACTTAATTGCTGATCACCTCTCTAGGTTAGAACATCTTAAACCTGAACTAATACCTATAGATGATCACTCCACCTATGAAAGACTAGTAGCTGGGATGAACACTATAGAGAAGGACACCCTACATACCTTTGGAGAAGGAACCTCAGAGGAAATCTCAACCTTGAGTAGCGCGCCATGGTATGCAGATATTGTAAATTATCTGGCCGCTGATATCATACCCCCTGACCTAAGTTACCAACAGAGGAAAAAGTTTTTCAGCGATGTTAAACACTTCTTCTAGGACGAATCCCTTCTATTTAAAAGGGGAATAGATAATATCTTCAGACATTGTGTGCCAGAAGAAGAAGTAGGCAACGTCATTGAACACTGCCATGCTGCACCTTATGGTGGACATGGAAGCACGTCTAAGACATGCGCTAAGATCTTCCAAGCTATTCTTTATTGGCCTACTGTTTGGCGCGATGTCCACACTTATATTTCGAGATGTGACCGATGCCAACGCACTGGGAACATCTCAAGACGTGACGAAATGCCTTTGAGTAACATCCAAGAAGTAGAATTATTCGATGTTTGGGGTATTGATTTCATGGGGCCTTTCCCTTCCTCAATGGGTAACAAGTACATCCTGGTAGCCGTTGACTATGTCTCAAAGTGGATCGAAGCTGTTGCATCGCCCACAAGTGATACCAAGGTTGTTGTCAAACTATTCAAGAATATCATTTTCCCTAGGTTTGGAACCCCGAGGTTAGTCATAAGTGATGGAGGATCACACTTTATATCTAAGATATTTGACAAGCTTCTAAGTAAGTACGGAGTAAAACATAGAGTAGCAACACCATATCACCCGCAAACTAGTGGCCAAGTGGAAGTGTCGAATAGGGAAATTAAGCAGATCTTAGAGAAAACTGTATCATTGTCTAGAAAAGATTGGTTAGCAAAACTTAGAGATGCTCTATGGGCCTACCGAACGGCCTATAAAACCCCTATTGGAACAACCCCTTATCAATTGGTCTACGGAAAGTCCCGTCATTTAACTTTCGAATTGGAACATAAGGCATATTGGGCAATTAAAACCTTGAACTTAGATTACTTGAAGGCCGGAGAGAAACGTATTATGGACAATCATAAGTTGGAAGAACTCCGCTTAAATGCGTATGAGAATGCCATCATTTACAAGGAAAGAACCAAGATATGGCATGACAAGAAGATCATAAAGAAAGATTTCAACATTGGAGACCCAGTTCTCCTATTCAACTCAAGACTACGACTCTTCCCTGGTAAGCTCCGCTCACGATGGACAGGTCCATTTGAAGTTTCGAAAGTTCTAAGGTTAGGAGCAGTGGAAATTAAGAATGATTCATGTGCTCCATTTGTGGTAATGGACAAAGATTGAAGCTGTATAGAGGGGGCGATCTGCCCGTTGGTTACTCTAGTCATATTCTGATAGACCCTCCAATACCTACATGAAGTAAGATCTAACCGTTAAGCTAATGACGTTAAACGAGCGTTGCGTGAGAGGCAGCCCATGGTTTATTTTTTACTTTTATTTTGTTTTAGCGCATATATATATTATCTGAACTAATTTCTCATGTTTTCTTATTTTCAGGATGAATTACCTCGATGGTATGGTTGTGATTTTCAGGGATGAGGCGCAGAAAGCCCATTTTGCCGCTTTATCCGCTAGACCTATGGTACCCACTAGGTACCCCGATCAAAGCTGCATGGGAGCACTTAGGATTGAGCCGAGTATCAGGTATCTGTGCAACCAACTTGGCTAGAATGATTATGCTGATGATGTCCACAAGACCTACAAGAATCTTACTCTGGAGTTCCTTAGCTCCTTAGACTATAACCCATGGGTAGGTGAAGCAGATGACCGAGGATGGATTAACTTTCGGATGTTTGGCACCGAGTACACCCTAAACATCAAGGAATTTGGGGATTTACTTGGTTTCCAAACTGGACCGACTGCCATTACTGAGATGCCACTGAATTACTTTCTGAGCAGAGATATTGACAAGTTTTGGCAGGACATTACTGATGGAGCTAGCCTTGACCCTTCTGCCCAGCTGTCGAGGAAGATCCATAACCTAGCTTTCCGGTACTTTGAGATGATCCTTTGCCACACCTTCTTTGGGAGGAGGTATGGTGACCACCTAGTCACTGCTGAGGAGGTCTTATTCCTATATTGTGCTAACCAGTCCAGACCCATCGCTAGTGGAGGTTTTCTGATAGAGAGCTTAGACCAGACAGCCAGATCTACTGCAGGTTTCATACATTCCGGAGAGAATGTGACACATATAGCTTCTGCTCTGGGCTTGGACAGGATGCTATTCCAGCTGACTCCTTACTGTGGGTATACCTTTCTAGATCTCGACTTTTGTATGGATCGTGGACTCATGAGGAGAGCCTCCTTCCATCCTTATCAGTACAGGTTGCTCATAGATGATCAGACAGTTTACACCTTTATGCTGCCAGACCCCCTGATGACATGTGTTTCCAACCCTGCCAACTGGAACTACTCTGTGGAGGGTTGGGGCGAGACATCATATTCTACACCCGAGGACTCCATCACTGAGTACACCCCTGGTCCTGAGGACCTGATTCCCGAGTACACTCCTGAGGACCCCGTTCCTGAGTACACCCCTGGCCCTGAGGACGTTGTTCTTGAGTATACCCCTGGACCTGAGGATCCCGTCCCGGAGTACACACCCGGACCCGAGGTTGTACACACTACTGTTCTTTATAACAACCTCAACTTGCAGGAACCTGACATCCGCACTATATTGATGGCCATGCGCACCGAGATAGCCACGCTCCGCAATGAGGTGGTCGATCTTCATTTACAGTTGGAGCTGAATGATGCCTCCTTTGCTGGTGAGTTAGATAATTTAGCTCACTAGGTGGCAGAGATGCGACGCCAGCTGACCGAGTTACGTGGTCCAGACCTTCCTGCAGGGCGTCCTCCTTGTTGGTGATAGATCTATGCGGTTCACGAGATCTCTTGTTTATATATATATATATATATATGTGTGTGTGTGTGTGTGTGTGTGTGTGTGTGTGTGTGTGTGTGTGTGTGTGATTTCCCTTATGTTGTTTTTCCCTTTCAGTTTCATTTGATACACTTGTTGCATTTTATATTTTATGCACTATCTACGTTGTGATGACCCGACGTTCGTATATATATATATATATATATATATATATATATATATGTTTGTGTTTTTCTTACTCACTTGTTATACTAATGTTTTGTTTTCCTGGTCATCATAACGAAAATAAAGAAAAAAAATAATATATATATATATATATATATATATATATATATATATGTGTGTGTGTGTGTTCATATACATATGTATATATATTTTCACTAAATATATAAAAAGTAAAAAGGAGTATATACATATATATATATATATATATATATATATATATATATATGCAAATATACATATATATATTCTACAAAAAAAATGCTAGGTACACCCCCAAGATATGAGAAATGATGCAAGAGAAAAGACCCAAAAGCAAAAGGAGACAGAACCGGTCCAGTCAGTTTTCAACTTGCCGCGCTCGCGGTAGGCCTGCCGCGGTGACGCAACGGTCACCTAACGGCTAGTTGCTCGAAAACCACCCCATTCTTCCCCTTTTTCCATTTCCAATCCCATTTTCTTCCATTCCTAACCCCCCATAACTCCCATTATAATCCATAACCACTCCACCACATTAATTTCCACCATAAATACTCATCAACCACCATTTTCTTCCACCACTTATAAATACAGCTCTTCTACTTTATTTCTCACACCTTCTCCACCCCTACACTCCATAACCTCCCTACTCTCTTTGCATTCATTTTCAAGAAGATCCCAGGGAGTATCAAGGCTACATTTTGCGAGAAGGCAAGCCAGGTGACAAGCAACGTCAACTACTCGAAAGGTTGACAACTACACCCATCCACTCTACAAGGTATATCGATGAAAACTCTCTCTATACTCTAGGGATATACCATAGTTTTTTCTTCCTTCTAGACAAACTAGGCATGCATGATATCTTTGCCACACAAGCACCTACCTACCCTAGGCTGACGTTCGAATTTCTGAGTTCCTTAATATATAACGTCTCGCCTAACACTGCTAGCACCGTAGGTGGAGTCAAATTTAGAATGTTTAATGTTGAATATGACTATTCTACCGACGGTCTAGCAGCCATGTTGGGGTTGCCTTATGGGGAAGGTGCTATTTTTGAAGCACCCCTGGATACGGATTGGGCATTCGAAGCATTTTGGGCCATGATTACTACACAAAATGCAAACTCTTTTGATGGCCTACTTTCTTCGCATATCCACAATCTTGCCCTTCGCATCTTCCGTTTCCTTTTAGCATCCACCATCTTTGCTCGGGAGAACCTGAACAAGGTGAATGCTAAGGAACTAATTATCATGCAAAGTTGCCTAGCCGACACCAAAGTAAATCCGGTCCCGTTTATGATTGCCCATATGCACCATGTTGTGAGGAAAGGTGGACCGATTTCCTTTGGTGGCCTGGTTACCACTATTGCTCGTGCCATTGGTTTGGACACCGAGTTTGCCACTCTAGACCCACTCCCCCCTCGTATTTCAAACCTTAAGTTTTTAAAAGATATGCGTTTGTGCAAGACGAGGCGGGAAGGTGGTTATTACCTTATGGTTGGTGGTACCGCCGTATCGAGTGTTGTTATGCCTTGTACCCGACGTATTGATATCAAATTTGAGCGCAACTGGACCTACGATATAAATTCCCCAGCTTTTATTGGTCCGTTGCCCCCAAATCTACCTACAGATGAGGGTAACAACACTGATGATGAGTTCGACTACCGTACGGAGGAACCCCCTCCCCACTTTTCACCATCACACACTGCACCCTCTTCTTCTAACCCTCATGCAGGTACCGCTCCCACTTTCCATGTCACTGAGGACATGTGGCGTGAGCACATGGCCCGAGAGGCCCAGAGGGATACCCTCCTGGCTACCATGCAGCAACAGGTGGCCGATAACATGGCCTTCATGCAAGCATCCCAAGTGCAGAATGCCCGCTCTTTGCAAACCATTATGGAAAGTCAAGTGGCTTTCCAGAATGAGCAGCACCGTCATCAGACCACATATGCTAGTCACTTCCGACTGATGGAAGCTACCCAAGGTACCCTCCTTGATAGGACTCAAGAGCTACAAGCGGCAAATGCCATTTTGACAGAGAGGATGGAGCAGCTAGCATTGAGGAGGGAGCGCCGCCGTCGTAGCCGTAGCCGCCGTTCCGACCGTACCAACCAGGACAGTGAGGGAGCTAGTGGCCCTCACTAGCATTTTCAGGTACCTCCTACCTACCTTATCTTGGAACATTGGGGACAATGTCCGATTTAAGTGTGGGAGGAGCATTTATCGCTTTCATTTCCTGTTTTCATTTCCCTTCAGTATATTTTTGTTTTGTTAGTTAATAATAAAATGCATGTGATAGACGAGTCCTTATGCATAGTGTATACCCTTTCCCCCACCTTTAGACTTACAAAATTTTAATTTTCAAAGGAAATTATGGTTGTTTTTAAGGATTTGGGCTATGAGACAGGTTCTGGATAGGTTTGTTTTATCTTAGGCACTCGTTTTTCGAAAAAATTGTTATCGTTCTAGCACCTTAAGCTTTATGAAATAGTTAGATTAGACCCTCTTTCTTCCCGCTATGCTTTGACCGTAAATAAACTGTACATATAGGTCCTTAAGTAGTTTATCTTAGCAGTCAGCTCCGGCCTAAGTATGCTCTAAGTATAGGATCGATGAATATAAGTGAATGATCTCCATTGCCTAAAAAAAGTAAAAAAAATATATATGTGTGCAACCATGAGTTGGGTGATCCTCACAAGATCACTTAGATCAAGACCGTTGTAAGCACCAATAAAAAAAACAAAGAAAAAATTATTATAAAAGGCACGCCCATTTTAGTTGGTCCAGAGGTATCTAGTGTTGGACTTGGTAGGGAGGACTACGGTCCGATCCCCCGCAACTTCAAGTGGGTGAAATAAAAAGGGGTTACACCAACTCTTGTACCAGAGCCCCGTTACTTGAGATCAGAGTCACTAACCGGTCACTATACCATGAGTACGTACGGATAACGGGCTTAATGTGATTGCACCTGAATGAAAAAGGACCTCGTACCAAAAAGAGTCTTAGCATAGTAGGATATTAGGGGTCGGTCTGCATACTTTTGAGGCTTATGTTCGCATTCTCGCGTTTAGTGTTACCACGATGCCCTTAGTTCGGATAGCTAGTGCCCAGCGACACACCTTTACTCGAACTTAGAAGCCCTTTTTGCCCAAAACCTGTAAACACCAGAACTTCCCTTCATCTACTTTTAAGAGTTGTTGCTTGAGGACAAGTAAGAGTCTAAGTGTGGGAGGATTTGATCACACTGAATCGCACTATGTTTCTGGCTTGAATGTCACATGTTTTCCTTAGTTTTTATTATCATTATCTCGTATTATGCTTGTATTTCCTTTGTTTTCAGGATTCTTGACCTTTCGGAGCCTTTAGTGAAGAAACGAGCCAAAACGCCAGGAATTAGGGCTTTTCAAGGAGATTTAGACTTATGGCGTCCTGCACCGCGCAGGCCATAGAGAACGCCGTGACATGGCCCACTCTTTCATGAAGCCAACTGCCACGATCACACGATCCCATCAGTTACTCATCACCGCGCCCGCAGTGGAGCTGTCGCACCCGCGACCTTCACAAAAAGGTTCCCGCTCAAAAGGAGTTGAGGGGCACTCCTGTCCTTACGCTGATCCAGAATCCACTATATATAGTTTAGTTTTTCATTTTCCGTTTTTTTATCCAAGCTTAGTACAAACTTAAGCCATATACTATCAGTTTCTGTAAAGTAGTAACCTCTTCACATCGGGGAGTTACTACGGTGTAGATTGAGTTGTAATCGAGTCTTGGAGCATTTTGATTGAAGTTTATCATACCAGCCTTCACTTTGTATCAAGATTCAATCTCCAATCGGAGTAAGGTTCAATTTACTTACTTTATTTATTTTCTTGCTCTTACCATAGTCTACAAGTTTTATAGACTCTAATTGCTCTTACCATAGTCTACATGTGTTATAGACTCTAAATACTCTTACCATAGTCTACAAGTTTTATAGACTCGCACCCTTTTTATTAATCGCACTTACCATAGTCTACATGTGTTATAGACTCGCAATTACTATGTCTGGCTAAATTATAAAGGTTTGAATGTAATGATTGTGATCATGTCTGTGTTCTAATTGTCATGTTAGTGAAAATACTCTAGGGATGTTTTACTTTTAACTTGAGTCAAATTGTGCTTAAAGGTTTATTGGGTAAGATCGAAAGTCGTCCATATCAAAGATAGGACCTGATTATTATTTAACCAAACAAAAGAAGCAAAAGCGATTTGTATGGTTAAATAGGAATCTTTAACCCTTTTTAGAAAACGATTTTGAAACTATTTTCGGACGCGTTTGTAGGTTTTAAATCTGACTCTTGGTCAAAAGCCAAGAGTCTCTTTAAGTTAATCTTTCTAAGTAAAATCACTTTTCTATTAAGCCAAAACTATCAATTTCTTAAAAATAGATTTACTGCTTTAATGCGGAAGGCACCCTTTATATGTGACAATAAAGAAGTTAAATTAAAGAGTAAGTTCGGTTCTTAGTAGCCAAAAGCTACAAGTTCTTGTTAAATTGATTCTTTGCTATGAATAGAAAATACTGCCCCATGAGTCGTTTCACTTATGCATGTCTAGATCATAGTCTGGTTTCATGATTTACATTCCGACCTGTCGCTTTAAACTGTTATTAACTCCGCTCAATTACCTTGTTACACTGCACTCACAACAATGTTCCTGTTTCACCTTAGATAGGCACCTTAACAATAGTGTTGATAGATTGACGATTGGTCTTTGTGGTTCGATAATCTTATATATTACTTCGATAGGTAGTGCACTTGCAGTACTATATTTAGGCTAAACGTTACAGACCCATCAATTTTTCGGAATGGAGAAGCGGGTGAAATTCAACGAACGCGTTACCAAAGTTTTTCCCAGAGAGGGGTGGTGTCAACAAGATTCTCCCATGTCGAATGTTTGCAATGTTTGGGGCTGTTCGACAACGGTGTGCGAATATTGCTCAATAAAACGGGTTTATCATTTGTAAGCACACTGAACTTCCCCACATACGAGGCGTTAACCTTGGAGTTTCTAAGTTCATATATTTACAACACACCCACCGACGCTGCTCACAATCCCATCGAAACCGCTACCTTCCGACTATTCAACCGAGAGTACACCATGAATCAAGACAACTTAAGTGCGATCTTTCAGTTCACACGTGTTGAGGGAGTCAATTATAGAATTTCGCCCGAGCTTGACTGGCAAAGAACATCGAATTCTGTATGGAAACGAGTGTCCGATAACAAAAATGTCGCTCCCGACATGCATTTTTCTTCTCAAATTCACAATCCGGTCACGCGTTACTTCCATCGCATCTTAGCCAACACGATCTTCGGAAGGACCAACAGCAACAAAGTCAATGCCAAGGAGTTATACTTCTTTTATTGTGCTTTTGCCAACCATCGGATCAACGCCAGTACATTCCTCATGTCTCACATTCAATCTCTCGTGTCAAGAGAAGGAAACACACCATTTTGTGTAGGATGGCTTGTCACTAGTATAGCTCGAGCCCTCGATCTAAACGATAGACTAGAAAATCTGTCGTCTCTACCAGCCGTTTTTATGGACATCAACAACTGCAGAGCTGGTCGCCTCATCAAGGCAAGACAGGACGAAAGATTCAACCTCATGGTACGAAACAGGGAAGTTCGCAGTGTTATATTGCCAAACAGCGAGATCGCCAGGATAGACCGCAGAAACAACTGGATCTATGACCTTGACGCGCCTGCTCCTGGTGAGAACATACAAGATAATCAGAACAATGCAGATAATGTTGATTAAATCGAACAGGAAATGGATCAAGAAGAGCCCCAGCCTGATGAAAACCCCCAACGCAATCCTAAAAATGTTGCTGGATCATCTGGACATCAACCCCAAAGAAGGAATCAACCAGTCACACTGGATGACGTGTATAGAGAGATAATATGCAACCACGAGGAAGAAACTCAGTGTCATCAGATGATTGAGGCGGGGCAGAATGAAATGATGACGCTGATGCGTCAGATGCAAAGAGATCAACACGATTATGCGTATTGGAATGATCAAAGCATTGTAAACCTCACGGAAGAAATGCATTGTTTGACATACCGTGTTGAAGGCTTACATGAGTATGTGTATCAAGCTGGGATAGTTCTGCCTAGAGACGGCGATGAAGGACGAAGGGGAGGTAGAGCACGTGCCCGAGGCCGAGCATGAGGAAGAGGAAACGAGTAGTGAGTTTTTTCGTTTCTACCACACAAAGTCGCATTGAGGACAACACAAAGTTTAAGTGTGGGGGAGGAAGCTCGCTGCTTTTCTTTTTATTTTCGGTAGATTTAAATTTCTAGTATTAATTTCCAGTATTTCTAGTTGTTACCCTAAAAAAAATAATAAAAAAATATATTAATTTTCTATCATTTCAACCCATGTACTTTAAGTTCATTTATGCAAGTATCTTTCAGTTTGTCGAATTCTCCATCTACTTGAACCATAAATTCTTTTTATATGCATAGCCTGACACGCTCGAAAAGTACAAGGATACACCAATCTAAAGATACGTTAGAAACTGAAGCACTATTAAACAAAATCGCTACAGTCTTGACACTCTAGAACCCCGAATTATGCAAGATCGATTTGAGTACCTATTATTCCAAATCTTTAACCTATAGCTTTAAAGTAGCTTCGAGTAGTTTATTCAGCAGTCGGCACCGTCTTAAACATAAACTACGTAGAGAGCCGATGAATATAAGTGAATGATCCTGAAAATTTTTCAGTGAAAATTAAAAGATTACACCAACTAAGCTAGGTGACCCTCACCCGGTCATTTAACCCAAAGGATGTGCATCTCGCGAACAATAAAGAAGCATATTGTCGGTTGGTTCAAAAGTATCTGGTATTGAACTTGGTAGGGCGAATTACAGTTTGATCCCCCGCAGCTTACAATTGGTAAAAGAAGTGGGTACCACAGAAATGTGCCAGAGCACCGTGTTAATAAGGATCAGAGTTACTAACCGGTTACTCTACTATGTGCATGTGAAGATAAAGGGCTTAATGTGATTGCGCTCGAATGAAAACAATTAAAATCTAGCGAAAGGATCTAGATGAGCTATAATAGTATGATTCGAATTGGTCTGCATAAGTTGGAGTTGTCTAGTGTCACCAATGTGTCTTTAGTGTTCATATTAAGCTTCTATATCTCTAGCAAAGTTTCACTGCGACCGCGTACAGATCAAGATGATTGTCAAGCATATGTAAAACTTTTTTTTTTATTTTTCTGATTGTTTGCTTGAGGGCAAGAAAAGTTCAAGTATAGGGGAGTTTGATAACACGAAAACGTATCGCATTTTTAGCTTAATTTACATGTATTATTTTCCTATTTTATTTCTATTTTATTACTTTGTTTCGTATTATGCCGGTATTACGTATTTGTTTCAGGTATTTAATAAATCAAGGCTTGCAAAAGAAAATAAACAAAAAATGAGCCAAAATGAAGAGAAAAAGGCTAAAAGGATGCTAAATTGATGGGGGCGCAAATAAGAAGAAACAAGGCCCATGAACCAAGCCCAAGATGAAGAAGGAGATGCACGTGACGAGTGGCACCCACTAGGCCACGCCGTCCGTCAAATCTGTTAGACGCTGGCCTTAGGATCTAGAGGGGGGGTGAATAGATCGTTCACAGTTTTACGGAGTTAAACGACTTTTCAGCGGAAGTGATTCTGAATCGACTCGCGTCTATTCCGAACCACTATCGAAACGATTGTATATGTGTTTAAAACCAGTCCAAAACTTGAGGTAAGTGATAAGAGTATACGTTGCAGAATCAAAGCGTTGCTCTTATTGAAAATCAGATTAACTTCTTGAATGATGGACAATGTTTGCAATGTAGTAAGAGTGATAGAAACAAATATACAAACACTTGGTGATAATGATCAAATTGACGGTGATTCAATATGTGATGGATTGTGATGTTTATATAAGTTCTCAATTCACAATCTTAACACTCGAATCGTTGATCAATTTGCTATTATAACCAAATATGAACAGAACGTAAATGAAAAAGTAAAAGCGACAAGAACACGATATTTGTTTAGGCAGTTCGTCGATCGTCCTCGCTACGACTACGTCTGCCCCCAATTCCAAACTGAAATTGGGTAATCTTTCATTAATGTTGAAAGTAGTATATACAAAGAAGATAACAAAGCGATAAACCATAAACCAATTATGTCGATCCTTTGAATCTTCTTCCCCCTTAATCTTGAGTCAGATCAAGGTTATCCAAGAGCTTCACTGTGATCCCTTTCTGCAGTGTCTTCAATTCCCTCGAACCCTTGTTCTTCAATCTTCACACTCAGCCGGATAAAAACCCCCAAGAAATACCTATCTTGGAGGACAAAACCCGCAGATTTTATTCACCAAAAACCCCACAAATCTTCACCCACTAGGAATCTTCAATTCCGTTCCATGGACGTTATCGAACTCGATCACTAACCCTCAACGCAAGAATGATTATGTGTAATTGTGTTAGAGATGACGAAGAACGAAGATGAGAAGCCTTTGTGTATCTTTCAGTCGTTGGTGTTACATTGAATAATTGAACCTTTGATAATATATATGATAGCTTAACAGTTGGAGATGAGAGAAACAGAATTTTTGGCATTCTTGATCAGTTAGGTCGACCTCTTGTAGTGCTTAGGTCGACCTAGCAGAGCTTGCAGAATTTTGCTCCCAGTTAGGTCGACCTGTTTAAGGAGTAGGTCGACCAGAATCCTCTTCAGATGCATTCTGGGGACATTTTCTCAGATTAGGTCGACCTAGTTGTTGTGTAGGTCGACCTAGCAGACTGATATGTAAATTTCTTCATTTTAGGTCGACCTGGATGATGTGTGAGTCGACCTAGCAGAGGTATATGGATTTTTCTTCATTTTAGGTCGACCTGGGTTGACAGTAGGTCGACCTAACTGCTGCTTTTCTGCATTCTTCTTGTTTTGTTTGTGTTGAGTCAACCTATAAGCATAATAAGTCGACCTGTTCTGACATGAGTGATCAATGCTTGCTTTTCTTTGAGTTTTCTGCTTCCACCTTGTTGCTTGTATGCTTATTGAGTTTGCCATGAATCAAAAATATATTTGTGATTGTAATCTTGTATTCACATACTCCCCCTTTTTGATGATGGCAAACCAGTAGTCGAAGCTTTGGTAGTAAGTGATAAAGACTCAACAAAGCTCCCCCGTACATTCAGCATCTATCTTTCAACAAGGTAATCTCTCAACAAAGCTCCCCCGTACACTCAGCATCTATCTCCCCCTTTGACAACATCAAAAAGAGAAACCAAGAGAGTAGAGGAGTAACGAGAGACACATAGATAAAATAACATGAAAAAGGTAAAACAGTGAAGTTGACAATAAAATAACATAGATAAACCATAAGATACATAAGATCCAAACATGTTTAGCAGTACATTTTAACATTAACAATGATCCGAGATTTAAGCAAACTACAAAAGAGTGTGACAACACATAGAAATATGACATAATTATGATGAGATAAGATGCAATGATATGATGATATGATGAAGAATGCATCCTAGCGCCTGCCCCTTCTTCCTCTTCCTCTCTGAAACGTATGCGGGCGATCTTCTTCAACCTGTTCCAACAGATCCAGCACAGATAAGTTGAGAGTGTTGAAGCTTTGGCTTATGTTTGCATGACGATTCAGAGCAGTCTCTTCAAACTGATTTTGTCTTAGGACAGAGTTGGATGCAAATGTTTCAAAATCATTCTTGTGGTCTTGAATCAAGCCGTATAGCGATTGATATTGAAGTTGTTGTTCATCATATCGATCTTGTTGTAGCTGTTGCATGGTTTGGAACTGGAGCTGTTGTGATTGATATTGAAGTTGCTGTTCATTATATCTCTCTTGTTGAAGTTGTTGCATGTTCTGGAGCTGGAGCTGTTGTGATTCAAAATGTTGTTGTTGTTGAAGTTGCATATTTTCAAGCATGGAGATAATGTTGGACTGATCTTGTGGAGGTGGAGCCGTGTATCCCCAAGGGATTTCTTCCTCTTGAGAAGGGACATATTGCCAATTTGGATCCGTGTCATGAGCTACATCTTCCATGGTTTGATCCTCATCATTTGCTATTTCATGATCATTTCCCTCTTCTTCATTCCCTACAGTATGACCAAATTCAGTAGGATCATCATAGTTGTAGATAATTCTTCCGGTTCCCTTTTGTATAAGATAGTAGGTTTTCTTATTCGGATCCCAATGATATCCCATGAGAGTTAAAGTTGTTTGGGAGAAATCCTGGTTCAGTTTCATGTGCACGTAAGACAACCCATCCAGTTTCATGCCAAAGTGGTTTACTATGGTTTGAATGATCGAGCCATAGCATAAAGCAGTAGTCTTTTGTTGTATCTCTTGAAACTTGGCAGTCAGAAAGTGTGGCCAGTGCACACGCATCCTGTTTTGAATCAGGTACATTAAAACAATCTCATTCCTTTCAATTCTGGAAAATCCGCCTGCTCGTGGTCGAATGACTCTTGAGATAATCCAGTTAAGGAGCCTAGGACCCCTTTTTAGGTGACCGGCTGTGATGGATTCATTTTGCTTGTCAAGAACAGCAGGATCTTTGAGAATGGATGTCATGTAAGCGACATGATCATAATTGGCCGGAAGGTCACCGTCTTCTATACGAACTTCGTCTCCCAAGAGTGTAAGACCAAAGATACTAATCCATGCACGTTTGTCAACAATATGAGATCTTGACCCCATCTTAAACCTAAAATTACAGCCTTCCTCTCTTGTGAACCCTGCATAGAAGGCCCTAACAGTATTCTCACAGTACGGTGTGGCACATTCCAAAAGGGGGTGAACATTCTGATGCTTAATAAGACTAACAACATCAGGAATATGCATATTCTTAGCAACATGTTGATTAAAGACATATTGCTTCACTATCTTCCTTTTCATTTGCCATTTTTCAAAATTTTCTCTGCAATCAGGGTGAACAAGGGCTACAGCACTTACCGGTTGTGAGGATGATCCAGACGCAACTTCCTTTCCCTTTCTTGATTTTGGAGGCATGGTTGTTGATGATTTGTGAGAGAGAGATGTTTTTTTGATGATTTTGACACTTTTTGAACTATGAGGAATTAGGGTTGGCCGTGCACAATGAAGTGAGAATGAATGAAGATGGAAAGAATGAAGAATGGTTATGTATGGGGATGGGTCGGGTCGACCTAACAGACCCAATTTGGGAATTATTTCAGCAGTGGGTCGACCTACATGAAGGCTGGGTCGACCTAACAGAAGTAGTAAAAAAAATAACCAATTTAGGTCGACCTAAAGAGTGGGTAGGTCGACGTAACTGGACAATTTTAGTTTCTGCTGGAATTTTTCTTCTGTAGGTCGACTCAGATACAAGGTAGGTCGACCTAAATTGCTTCAAAATGTTTGAAATGACTTAGAGATGTTGCTATATGATGGATTTATGCTTAGTTGCTTGCTTGTATGCCCAAATTATGATATGTTATGAGTGGAGATGATAAACACATATGTAATTGAGATATATAGATAAACATATATGAAGTCACTATAAGCATGTTAATTGATAGCATATTATAGCATCAATAAAATTTTTGGAAGTGAACAATAAACATGTTACCG
Source organism: Vicia villosa (assembly GCF_029867415.1). NCBI lineage: Eukaryota > Viridiplantae > Streptophyta > Magnoliopsida > Fabales > Fabaceae > Vicia > Vicia villosa. Next base: position 72,142,454 of record NC_081184.1, on the reverse strand, counting down.
CTTTCTCAATATGTAGGTGTTTTGACATCATTGTGTGGAGTCCTCTTGTTAGTGTGCCATACTCCTAGATTTGATGATGAATTGTTTTGATGGAATGTTTCATAACTTGATTGCTTGATTTTGCGAAAAACTCATCTAGTCTCGATTACTTGATGTTCTCCCGGATGCGGGACAGGGTCCCAAACATTATTCTACTTAGAATAGGTTTAAATCTTCTTGCGATGCAATTTGCCAATTTCACATCAAGTAATGAGACCTTTGTGTTTTTCGGGTTAACTTGTATTTGTGATGTATCTTATACATTTGTGGTGGCCAGGTCACTTGCATTTCCTTTGCTAAGAATAGTTCTTCATAGATGACATACCAAAAGTGATATGTCTTCCTTTTATGTGTCTTGATCATCAGCTATCAAGAGACCACCACCTTTCGGCGATGTCAAGACACTTTTCCTGCAAAGATTAATTTAGAGTGGAAGGTCCCCAATCTTCATTGGGTCCTAGATGGTGAGTACAGGCATTGTTGCACTTAGGCAACCATTGAAATACTCCTTTAGGAACTAAAATTCTCCTAAATTTGCATTTTTCAATGGTATGACCCTTTTTGCAACAATAATGACAGGTAATATGACGAGAATATGCTGTTTTGCTAGTTGATACTTTTGGTACAAAAGTGTATTTGCTATATAAAGGAGTATACGATCTTTTGAACTTATTTGGATCAACGGCAAAAGTCACTTTTGGTTGTAGAGCCTTGTCTAACTTGGCTTTTAGATCTCTTACTTCTTTTTGCCAAATGTGACATGTCTCACAACCAAACCATGATGTAGGATCTATTTCAACTTTATCCTTTTGAATGTCTAGCATAGATTGTTTTAAAGCTTCCATATCCTTTTCGGTTTTCTCAACTTTTGATTCAAGATATGAAAATATTTTCTTATTTGAGGCCAAAAGTTTGAAAGCTTTAATTGCATCTCTATGTAATTCTTCAAAAGCAAGTTTTAGTTGAGAATGAGATACCTTATCTACGAGTTCAGGTTTAAGATGACTTACAGCTTTCTTTTTCTTGTGTTGATGAGCCATGAAAAATAGGTTTGCTGATTCTTCTTCATCGCTTGATGAGCTTTCACTAGATGAATCACTTTCCCATGCTATGTAGGCTCTTTTAGATTTGTTATGACCTTTGCTTTGGTTCTTCTCCTTTTCTTTCTTAAGGTATGGACAATCCGGTTTGTAGTGACCGGCTTTCCCACAATTGAAGCAAAGACCTTTGATTTTTCCTTTGTTGTCGTCATCTTGTTTGAACTTGTTTGATTGCTTTCTATAGTTGATCAAGCCTTTGTCAGAATGTTTTGCTCCATTTTTCTTTAGATATTTGTTGTATCTTCGCACAAACAGTCCCATTTCCTCATCATCGGAGTCTTCGTCATCACTTGTATCACTATCCTTTGGCTCTTGTCTTGAGGTCTTGGAGCTTGAAGCTTTTAGAGCTATTGACTTCTTCTCTACCTCTTTCTCCATGTTCTTTTCTTTCTTTGCCCTTTTCTCATGCATGTCATGGCATTTAAGGTGTTGTTCATGTTCCTCTAGTTTACCAAAGAGAGTGGTAATGTCTAAGGTGTTTAGATCATTTGCTTCCTTTATTGCTGTAACCTTGGGTTGCCATTCCCTGTTCAAGCATCTTAAGATTTTGTTAGTGGCAACTGCATTGGAAACAGGTCTATCAAGAGAATTTAACCGATTTTTCAGGTGAACGAATCTCTTCTGCATGTTTTCGATGGATTCACCATCTTCCATGTGGAAGAGTTCGAACTCTTGAGTTAACGTATTGATCCTAGCTAGTTTGACATCATCCGTTCCCTCGTGGGCAACTTGCAATGTGTCCCACATAGCTTTAGCTGATCTACAATGGGAAACGCGATAGTATTCATCAACTCCTAGAGCTGAGATTAGAATGTTTCTCGCTTTCCAATCGTATGCATATCTCTTTTCATCTTCAGCATCCCAAGTATTTTCTGGTTTTGGAACAACTGCACCAGCTGCATTTGTCATGGTGATCTGAAAGGGACCATTGACAATAGCTGTCCAGATGTTCCTATCAACTGCATTGATGTGAACACACATACAATCCTTCCAATAGCCGTAGTTTTCACCGTTGAAAACTGGAGCTCCATTGTGAGCCCCTTTAGGTCCGGAAGCCATCTTTCCAATAAGTGTTTCACGTAGCACGGAATAAACCAGAGCTCTTGATGCCACTTGTTAGACGCTGGCCTTAGGATCTAGAGGGGGGGTGAATAGATCGTTCACAGTTTTACGGAGTTAAACGACTTTTCAGCGGAAGTGATTCTGAATCGACTCGCGTCTATTCCGAACCACTATCGAAACGATTGTATATGTGTTTAAAACCAGTCAAAAACTTGAGGTAAGTGATAAGAGTATACGTTGCAGAATCAAAGCGTTGCTCTTATTGAAAATCAGATTAACTTCTTGAATGATGGACAATGTTTGCAATGTAGTAAGAGTGATAGAAACAAATATACAAACACTTGGTGATAATGATCAAATTGACGGTGATTCAATATGTGATGGATTGTGATGTTTATATAAGTTCTCAATTCACAATCTTAACACTCGAATCGTTGATCAATTTGCTATTATAACCAAATATGAACAGAACGTAAATGAAAAAGTAAAAGCGACAAGAACACGATATTTGTTTAGGCAGTTCGTCGATCGTCCTCGCTACGACTACGTCTGCCCCCAATTCCAAACTGAAATTGGGTAATCTTTCATTAATGTTGAAAGTAGTATATACAAAGAAGATAACAAAGCGATAAACCATAAACCAATTATGTCGATCCTTTGAATCTTCTTCCCCCTTAATCTTGAGTCAGATCAAGGTTATCCAAGAGCTTCACTTTGATCCCTTTCTGCAGTGTCTTCAATTCCCTCGAACCCTTGTTCTTCAATCTTCACACTCAGCCGGATCCTCGATGAAACCTCTTGATAAAAACCCCCAAGAAATACCTATCTTGGAGGACAAAACCCGCAGATTTTATTTACCAAAAACCCCACAAATCTTCACCCACTAGGAATCTTCAATTCCGTTCCATGGACGTTATCGAACTCGATCACTAACCCTCAACGCAAGAATGATTATGTGTAATTGTGTTGGAGATGACGAAGAACGAAGATGAGAAGCCTTTGTGTATCTTTCAGTCGTCGGTGTTACATTGAATAATTGAACCTTTGATAATATATATGATAGCTTAACAGTTGGAGATGAGAGAAACAGAATTTTTGGCATTCTTGATCAGTTAGGTCGACCTCTTGTAGTGCTTAGTTCGACCTAGCAGAGCTTGCAGAATTTTGCTCCCAGTTAGGTCGACCTGTTTAAGGAGTAGGTCGACCAGAATCCTCTTCAGATGCATTCTGGGGACATTTTCTCAGATTAGGTCGACCTAGTTGTTGTGTAGGTCGACCTAGCAGACTGATATGTAAATTTCTTTATTTTAGGTCGACCTGGATGATGTGTGAGTTGACCTAGCAGAGGTATATGGATTTTTCTTCATTTTAGGTCGACCTGGGTTGACAGTAGGTCGACCTAACTGCTGCTTTTCTGCATTCTTCTTGTTTTGTTTGTGTTGAGTCAACCTATAAGCATAATAAGTCGACCTGTTCTGACATGAGTGATCAATGCTTGCTTTTCTTTGAGTTTTCTGCTTCCACCTTGTTGCTTGTATGCTTATTGAGTTTGCCATGAATCAAAAACATATTTGTGATTGTAATCTTGTATTCACAAACTCCCCCTCCTGCCGGTCGGCATGCTTTTGTTATTTTAGTGTGTGACGTGAGTCACACACTCACACCCAGAAGAGAACGTTCGTTAGCCCTGTTTTCTCTCCGCCTATTTTTCCTCCGTAAAGCAAGCACTGAGACGAAGCAATAAACAGATTCAAGACCCAAATCCAACCTAAAGCAACTCTATAAATACCCAACAAAAAGAATTGAAAGGGTTACGAAGTTTTAACCTACTGCCGTCAAATTCCTTTTCTCAGCAATTTATTTCTAGCTCATTCAAGTCTTCTTCCCAACTATTTTCTATAATAGATTTCCACACCGGAAATACTATTGCACTTTAATTTCTTTTTCAAGCTTCAGAATTCGTTTTTAGTTTTAGGAATAGATTTAGTTTCAGCAATTTGTTTACGTTCCAGATTCAAGATTTGGTACTACAAGATTATACTTTCAGTTCTGCAATTTAATTCAGGTTTTATTTTCAGCATTATTTATTGTTTACCATTTATGTTATATTGTCGATTTATGTCCGGAATAATATTTACCTGTTATATCTGTTCTGTTCCGTCAATTAAAATAATGTCCGGCTAAATATTTATTACCGGTATGTAAGTTCATATAACTGAGGGAATCTAGTAATGCTTTCGACGTAATTTATTAATGAGAATTTATTTATCTGGTTATAATTTCTAATGCTTAATTTGACCGTTTTGTAACGAGAGTTAAAAATGATAGAAGTTTGGATCAATAAAAACGAGAGTTTGAGGTTTTAATTGGACAGTAGGAATTATGCATTAACCTTAAATACAGCGAGAGCGCTTTAAGGTTAATTAATCTTCATTTGTTTTCAAAAATTATTTAAAATTTAATTGATACAGCGAGAGCGCTCACTTAGGTTTAATAATGCGATCATAATCAATAAACACGAGAGTGTGAGAGGAAGGTTTTTAAACTAATGATTTCTACAGAAAAGTATTTTAAATTACGATTCGCGTTGATAGTTTACTAGATCCCCGACGTCCGACTATTACATACCGGTATAATTCCCTCTTGATTTAATTTAATTATATTTCCCTATTTTCCCCGTCTGATCCTAATCAATCAAATATTAGCCTTAGGTTTACGCAGTAACAATTAAATACATTAGGTCAATTCTTAATCCTTTGGGTTCGATATCTTTTAAAACTACGCGATAGACTGTGCACTTGCAGTCATATTCACAGACATACCCACTTTGTCGCGATCAAACCGCCCCAAAGAAAATCTCTTTGGACAGAGCTTTATAGAACGAAAGCATAAAAATCGAAATACAACTTGCCGAAACTAAGAAAATTTCCCTTCCACCCCTCAAACCGATTCTTAACCTTAAGAAGAAGGCGTCTCCATAAAGAAAGCTTCCTAGGATTGGAACCAATTGGGATACCAAGAAACAAAAATTCCGAATTTTCCTTTTGACAATTTAGGAACGTTGAAGAAATATCCAACCAACTCGGATTGATGTTAATACCAATAAGCTTGCACTTATGGAAATTGATCCCCAAACCCGATACCAGTTCAAAGCCCCTAAACACCGCCTTTATAGCCCAAATATGTTTCCAACTTCCGTCGCCAACCAACAATGTATCATCGCCAAATTGGAGGATATTGATGAAATATTTCCCGTTTATAGTAAAACCCACATAATCGTTGTTAACCACCGCCTTACTCACCAACCCCCCTTAAACCTTCTACAACAAGGACAAAAAGGAAAGGCAAAGGAGGACCTTGTCTCAAACCCCTTCCCATCCGAAATTCTTTCGTTGGGCTACCGCTGACCAAAACCGACATCCTAATAGATAAATCAACGTCTCCATCCATGACATCCACACCTCCCCGAAACCCATGTTCTTGAGCATGAACCTAAGAAAGTTTCAACTCACTTTATTGTATGCTTTCTCGAAGTCTACCTTGAAAAGTAAACACTCATTCCCTTCTCTTTTTGCAAAATCCATCAATTCGTTAGCAACCACCACCCCATCAAGTAATTGCCTACCCGAAACAAAAGCACTTTGACATTGGGACACTATAGAATTCAAAACCAACTTTAGTCTAGACGCCAAAAGCTTGGAAATAGCTTTGTAAATGCAACCGACGAGATAAATAGGCCTATAATCGTCTAACCCCAATGGATTTGAGGATTTAGGAATCAAAGCTAAAAAAGAGGAGGTGCAAGACCTTGATAGTGAAGAGTTGAAATGAAAGCTCGAGAAGCATCTTACAAAATCTTCCTTCATAAAAGCCCAGCACTGCTTGATGAAGAAAAAAGAGTATCCGTTGGGACCCAGACTGTTATCTCTCAAAAACCCCACACCGCTTCTCTAATCTCCCCTTCCGTGAAAGGAGCTTCCAGAGAAAACCGCTCCGCATGAGATATCTTCTTAAAATTAATTCCTTCAAGAATAGGCCTAACCTCATCGGATTCCACAAATTTGGAAGCAAAATGGTTCAACACTTCCTCCTTAACCTCTGCCACCGAGTCCACTATGCCCGAACTAGTCACTATAGAACCAATATGGTTGTGACGTCTTCTACCTTTCATTACTAGATGGAAAAAATTCTATTATTATCTCCATCGTTAAGCCACTTCATCCTCAATTTTTGAATGAGCATATTCTCCTTAATCTTTAGATTCAACCAAAATTGGCTACTATCTTTCCTACCAACCTCTCTAGATGCCTCAGATCCTATCGCATCACCGACATTGTCTTCCAACTCGTCCATATCATTCATAACTTTTACCCCTTCCTCAATCTCCAAATCCACTCTACCAAAGATGTTTGCTATTCCACCACTTTAGTCTATCTTTTAGAAGCCTCAATTTCTCTTTAAGCACAAAATCCCCTCTTCCCTCGATATACAAAGCTTTCCATTCTCTTTCCACGAAAGACAAAAAATCTTTATGGGAGAACCATTCGTTATTGGACTTGAACGGTTTAGGACCCCAATTCGACTTGTCCACCATCAACTAAACCGGGCAAAGATCAGAAATATCCCTCTCTCCGATGAATTGACCAACCACCCCCATCTATTGACAATGGATTCCGCTACTAGAAATCGATCAATTCTACTATTAGACCTGCCATCTCCGTTACACCACGTAAATTTTTTGCCTCTACAAGGAATGTCAACAAGATCGCTTTGATGAATGAAATCAACAAAATCTATCCATTTTCCATTACTAAGAACAGCCGAAGCACCCTTTTTTCCCATCGATTTTTCACTGTGTTAAAATCCCCTCCAAAAATCCATTCACCATCACTATTGGCCGATTTAAGATCTAGCAGTTTCTTCCATACAATACGTTTCAAATCTAGCAAACAAGGAGAATACACATTCACTATATAATACAGAAAGTTCTTCCATCTCACCTTTACTCCAAGAAACCATCGCCCCTGAAGCTGCTGATAACATCCAACAAACCATAGTTCCAAAGAATCAAGAGACCCTCTGAAGCTCCTGTCGAGGCTGAAAACGAAAAGCCAATGTCAGCCTTCCCCCCAAAACTTCTAGCCAACGAATTCGAAACAGAACCTAATTTCTTTTCCTGGATAAAAAATAAATTCGCTTTTATCTGACAAACTCTCCTTCTCTTTATCCTGCTACCCCCTTCTAATGTTCAAAGAACCCACTATCATTGAGACTTTGATTTGATTTCCCTCCCCACTGCCAATATGTGTTTCTCCGAAAGTTTCATCTCCTCAACAAGCCTCTTGTAATCCTTATTGGAAGTTCCGTTTGAAATTTCAAGTTTTGCGTCGCCCTCCATAACTTTTCACCCCCGTAAGACTCGAAGTTTTCTCAAGACCTATTATTGCACCTCAAAATGTCAGACTCAACTGGATTATCCCTATGAATAACCTCCACAAAATGAGATGGAGACTGAGAACCTAGAGCACTGTTGTGATGTTTAGAAGAAAACTTGTTTCCTGCACCTCCTGACGTTGCGTCAGAATAAGAAAACTTACGTGAACATGCCCTCTTGAATATGGGATTTTTGTATTGTTGTTTCTTAGGCCCACCCAACTCACAAAGGTTTTTAAGTTTCATAAATTTATCCACCTTACCGAATTTTCCAGATTTGCCCTTAGAAAAAATAGGCAAAGTAGATGGAACTCCTTTACCTACAAAAACATCCCTCTTAGTGGGTCCTGAAACTAAACTACAACTCACATAATACGAGATTGAAGCTTTGTCTGAGGAATAAACAGACCTCACCTTTTGAACATACTTAGAACCCACCGAACACGACACATCCCTTTCCATACTAGGCCAGAAAGAACTAGCATTCTGACACGCTACCCCCTTGACCTCCAAAATCTCCGAATCAAAAACCCCTTTTGTCTCTGGCACCTTTTTCAAACCTACGAAGTCACCATCATTGAAAATCGAAAAACCTTTTCTAGGAACCTTTGGATAAAGTACTTCACCCCCTCTGTATTCACTGCCACCGGCGAATGCAGGCCATCGTCCTTATAAGAAACCACCTCAACATCGTTCATATCCTCACTTGCACCTTCCATCATCCAATCTTTTCCTGAGTCGGAATCAACACTATCCAAATCCAAAACCTCCGTCTGGACCGGAGCCAACTTCTGAGGATCAAAAGCATCTTTTCTCAGGAAAATAGGAAAGACCACATGATCTATCTTAACCTCCATCCTCTCCTTCAAAACGAAACCCACTGGAACACGAACCATAACATTTGCGACATCCATACATGACCTCTTCAACACATTGTCATCAGAACAGTTGTAGGTCTCAAAAGAATTTGCGATCAGTTCAAAAAATTCGACCCTCCATGCATGACACGGGACCCCTAGGATACGAATCCAAGTAATGCAATCCGTATCGACACCCCCTAATCTCCAGGGTCTAATGACAGAAATCCATTGTCTCCTCCAAGACTCTGCATCACAAATCAGGTCCTGAATCTCCCCCACCTCAGATTCTTCCAGAACGCAAAAATTAGCACCAAGAGGAGTTGCCTTCATCGCGAAATCACCCTCTTAGAAAAACAGTTATGAACATTATAAGAAGCTCCCGGATTTAACACCTTACCAATACACGCCTTCGACAACCTCTCCCTATCCTCATGCATCGATTTAAAAATAGGCCCCTCAAACTACTTATGATTAACAATATTCTTGTTTCTGACAGCATCAGCGAAAGAAGAAAAGGCCTTGGCTACTTGCGGCCTATACGCCCTGACCGCCGGAGTCTGATTCGCAACATTCCTAACCCCACCATTTTGAACTCCCGCTCTACTGGTAACCTTTTTCCTGTCGAACTTGGGATGATTCACGTGGATCTTCTTCCCTTCAATCACGATATTGTCCAGTCTAATGGCCAGAACCCTAATATCCCCCACATCTCTAAACCTTGCAAAATCGAACCTCTTCCCGAATTTATTCCTCCTGGGTGAAATCAAAACATCTACCAAATCCCCCACACATCCAAACAGCTGAAAAATATCTGACGCCTGAATTCTATCCGGAAACTCTATGAAGAAAATCGAAACCAGACTGTCTTCAATAAAAGTTGCCCCTCTCTCGCCCTCTGAACAAATATCCCACCTGGGTTGAATGAATCTGAACCCCTTCTTGTTTGTTTGCCTCCACTCCATTTAATTTTTTTTACAGAAAATAAGCAGAACAGGGAACGAGGAGAGAGAAGAGAGAAAAGAGAATTCATGTCTTTCAAAAATGAATAATATAGGTAATATGTATTTTAACCATAGACAAGGAGGGTCAAAACAACTAACTTAATTTAATGCAGTGGATTAGCCATATAATAAAATAATGTATATTTTTATTATTAATAAATAAATATTAAATAACAATATTGATTAACAATAATAATAAATAAATATTGATGACTAACATAAATTCATTCATGTAGTGAGTTACCACGTTTAGTTTTTAATTTGGGTTAGTCAAGTTTTATTTTTGATTTTATTATGAACAACAAAATATTAAATAAAATAATTAATAATAATAAATAAATATAAATAAATAAAATTACAAAAGTATCTCTAATTTTGCCTCCGAAATTTCCTTCAATGACTTAACAACTTTAATTAATAAAATAATAATAATAATAATAATTCAGTATGATATATATCTATATATATATATATATATATATATATATATATATATATATATATATATATATATATATATATATATATATATATATTATTTGAGTTATATATATTATGATATATATAATTTAGTATGAATAATTGTTGCATATATTATATTTGCTTAAGGGTGTTATTTGAGTCATTTATTGTGATTCATTTTGTTAAAGAGTTAATTCAACACCAGAGCTAAAAACATTGATAATAGAAGATTATGGTGAAGATATTAATGTACCTAAATGTAGTTTTTATAGAAGTATTTTGAAATTTGTGATAAATAATATAGACAATTATTTACAAAAAAAATTTGTTTTTACGACAAATTTCTTTATTTTTATACAAATAATTTACTCTGATAAATATAATTTCTTTAATAAATCAAATCCGTGCATGCCTGTATAAATATTCAAATTATATTTCAATTATCAATAATAATGCATTTGTATATTTCATACGGAAAAAAAAATTTAAATAACCATGTTTAATAAATAAAATACAGAAAAAACTAACTTTTCGGGGTATTTACCAAACTGTCTAGGTTTGGGATACCGGTTAGGAGGATGCGCCATTTGAAATGGCGTATAAGTGTTGAATTTAGGTGTATATGCCAAACCATTTGGCTAACCCTAAAATGGAGGGTGTTTGCGCCAAATGGAATGGCGCATAAGTTTAGGGTTTTGCCCTAGCTGCCAAACCATTTGGCGCCTAAGGCCAAGGCTCTTTTTTTTTTTCATTTTTTTTTTATTTATTTTAGTTAAGATTTGTTAATAGTTTTATTTTTAAAAATTCATTTTTTATTTTATTTGCTAATATATCTGTATAGATAAATTTGCCAAAAATTTTTTTAGCCTAAAAAATATAGTGCACAAAACGCAAGTTGACATTTTGTAAACCGAAAATGTAACATCGATTTCAATATAATAAAGAAACGAAACATCGATTACAAATAATTAGAGAAACGATACAATTGATTAAAGAAAATACAACAATATGATCAATGGCGTCCATCGCCAAGATAGCCATTCGTTCCGCAATTTCGTCTTGTTATGACACGTTTGCCACGATCGTTGATCCCGCCGCGAATATTGGCACCACCCCTTTCCATAGCTCTGCCCCTACCTCTGCCCCTTTGTGCTTCTTGCGGTGTTTGTGTCACTGGGCCCGGAATTGGGATGTCTCGTGGATCGCTGTCTATGAATTCGTCGACGCCCCCATAATTATCCGGAAAACCGCTGTTGTAAAGTCGGTTACCCATCCCCTCAAACGTGTTAAGTCGTGGTGGTGGAGTGGGTTGGGAAAAGACTTCGGGTTCATAGCATCCAGCAGCACTAGAACTACCCTAATTAAAGCCGAATTGGTTTGAAGGTGTTGCGAAGCCGGAGGGGGTTCCACGGTAAGAGGATTCACCATGAGGACCATCGTCGGGACTAAGATGAAGGCTAGATGAACCGGGAGTTAGGTTTTGGCCGAATCCCCTTGTGGACCCTGAAAATGTTGCAAATTCGAATGGTTGTGAATGGGTCTGATATTGGTCAGAGGAATGATGGTGGTCTTCATATTCTTGTAATGGTTGAGATTGGGATTGGAAAATATTTGATTGGCGGTAGGTGCGTGCGGGACGGGATGGAGTACTGAAAAGATTTTGTTGTTGTTGCTGGAGTTGTTGTTGTTGCTGGAGTTGTTGTTGTTGTTGCTGTTGTTGGAGTTGTTGTTGGCGTTGTTGTAGGCGTTGTTGTTGTCGTTGTTGTTGTCGATGTTGTTGCCGGAGTTGTTGTTGTTGTTGTTGTGGCAAGATGTAGTTCTGTGCACGGGGATCAATTAAATAGAACGGAGCTGCAAGAAACAAGTTAGGGGATGTAGCTGTACGATACCAACTCATGTATTCAGGAGAAGGTTTCATTTCATGGTCACTGACGGGGAAGTTCAGGACATACTAGCGACGGTCCTTCCACATCTGGCGGTGATCGGGTGCAAAATCCTTCCAGTTTTGGTGTGTCCATTGATGGTTAACTCTTTTGAGGTGCCACACTCCCAAGTCAACTGGAGGGCCGGGTATCCGTTGACGCATCCCAAACTGAAGCATTACCCGGTCACTTTGATGCATTTCTATGATGTTGTATCGGATTAGGCAACACTTTGTCGTCCAAATTTCTGCATCCTGGGCTCTAGGCTCATACCCGCATTCGAGATACGGTCGCCATATGAACTGCATGCATGAGAGTTATACATTACCTCGGGAAAAATTATTTATAAAAAATACGCAAAAAAAAAAGAAAAGGATTAGAGATAATACTTGATGGGGTCCAAGGTGATCAATTAGCGTGCGGTACATTGTGATATTTGACCGCGGATTAAGTGTGAAGTCCATTTTTTTCACACAAAATCTACAACGAAAATATTATGATTTAGTAAGAATGGAGTAGAATGTGTATGAAAAAAACGGTATACTAAAAACTTACCTCAGCGCATACGGAAAGGCCCAACCTCCATTGTTAACCGGGGCCAGTATGGGCATCCTCCACCACCCCCACACCTGCACCAACAGGGCGCACCCATAGAATGTGCAAGAATCAGCTCTTGAGTTCTTGCACAGTGATTGGTACACCGTAGCCAGAACTGCAGACCCCCAGCTGTATAGACCAACTCTAGTAAAATCCATTAGTAAACGAAGATACATAAAGTTAACAGTGTTACCAGTGCTATCTGGGAACAAAACGTTTCCAATAAGCAATAGTAGGTAACACCTAGTTTTCTGGAGTATCGTCTCCTGGGGAGACGCATCATTCAAGTGAAAATTGTCATAATAAGTCCTTAACCTCTTAAGGTTAACACCTTGCCCCCTAGCACCAACTGCTCCATCTATCAAGTCTATCCCAATTGCCTGAAAGCATAAGGAATTTGCCTGCATAACACAACCATTAATTGCCTTACCGTCAACTGGAAGGCCAAGTAGCATATGAACATCTTCAAGGGTGATGGTGCACTCCCCTGTTGGATGGTGGAAGGTGTGTGTCTCGGGCCTCCAGCGTTCTAGCAACGCAAGAACAAATTTGTGGTCAATAGATGACTCGGCTATGGTGCTTATCGGTCCGAAACCCGCAACTTCCAAGTATGGTCGTATGCGGTCGTCCGGAGAGATAGTAGAGTGACTACGAGTCCGGGAACGTCCAGCGTTCTGGAAATAATTATGTATGCAAAAAAAATCAGTTATATATTCTCAGGCAGATGCATGTTATCAATGTAATACTAAAATACTTACAAAGGTAGCGATGTTCTCGGGTGTTCCTCAGTGTGTATCGCCCATTGTTAAAAGAGACATGGTTGAAGTATGAAAATCTGGAAGTTGTAGGCAGAAGGTTTAGTTTGGGAGTGTCGCTACCGCGAAAAATGGAATCAGAGTCGCCACTAATATATTTATCCCATAAGGGAAAGGAATATCAGAAAACCTAACTCAGAACAAGAACAGGGTCTTTCGACCAGAGAATAGGGCACGGGAGTCGGTTACACAAGGGGAAGGTGTTAGCACCCCTCACGCCCATCGTACTCGATGGTATCCACCTATGTTTGTTTCTATCTAAAGGGTGTCTAATGTCTAAAACCTAAATGCGAATGCATGCAAAATAATCACAGGGAAAAGAAGGAATTATTTACAAGTGTGCTCGCTTAGGCCTCGCGACCCAATGCCTACGTATCCCTTACAAGGAATCAGAGCGACCGTAGTTCGGCTCCATAGTTTCCATTTGTTTTGTGTTTTTTAGTTGAACAGAGGTTAAAGTCGCACTCCACGATGCTCGACCTTTGGAGACTTACACGCCTAATTATGGAGTGGATTCAACATATTCTTAGGTGCCTAACAAGGCAAAAGAAAAGCAAGAGTTTGGTTTGTGTCTTTTATTGTAATTCCACGATGACGAAGACCCTCTACAGGGCTTCGCATCGCTTCCTTACTCTGTTTTAAGTCAAAGCCTTTTATTAAGCATTTTATGTATTTTTGGTTGGGTGTTTTTTAAGGGAAATTATTTGTGACTTAGATCATACCAAAAAAGAGACTTTTTGAATATTTAGAGAATGCACATCGAGGTCTACACCACAATCGTTTCTCTAAATGGCGGTTAAGAAATACACCGAGGCCTACGCCTCAATCATTTCTCTTCCGCTAAGTAGAAAAGAAATACACCGGGGCCTACGCCCCAATCATTTCTTTCCTACTAAGAAAAATAGTAGCGGTATGATCCTTATCGGTATTTATTAAGTTTTTTAATGTTGAAAAGAAAAATAAATGAAAGGGAGACTATCCTATCATACTATCCTAATAGTTGTTATTCTAGTCTAATTCTAATGTTAACATGGTGACTAAATCTAAAAGGAGCATACAAATGATATTAACAAAATGGGCCAAAAATATGACCCAAGTCACACAACAAAATCATACTAAAAAACGTACAAAGCTTAACATGGAAATGGCATAAAAGAATAAAAGAGGCAATTCAAAGATTAACCTAAAATACCACTATTTTTATGAGTTTTTATGAAGGAGAAATCAATTAAAAGTGAAAATTAAACTAGCCTAAAACCTGATTAAGAAGCTAATATTTTTTATTGCATTTTTTATGTCAACTATTACCTAAAAATCTAACAAAATTTTAATGACTTTTTATCCTAAGAAAAAAAAGAAAACTATGTCAAAAACTAAATTCTAACAAATATAGAAACAAGTGATCAGGGGGTGTATATTGAATTAGAGGTGTGACTAGAAATCTGGACGCAGGGCCCAATAGGGAATAACCCAACAGCATTGTTTTTTATTGATTTTTTGGTACAAATGGTAGTGGTGCGTGGGCCTAAGGGGTGTACAACGCAATTCGTCTGGCCCAGCATTGATCCATTTCAGATTTTATTTTTTCGAACCCAATTATCAAACAATTAGTTACCAATTACACACACTAAACTCACATTAACCTCACGTTAATTCAAACTTTAGGCTAATTAATGCTCAGATTAAATTAACAAATATAATATAATTGAAATAAAAAAAGGGAACTAGGGTTACTTGTGTTTGTGACGTTTCAGCTACTTTCACGTTCTTCTTCCCCTTGCAAGCTTTGAAACGGCGGCATTGGCCGATCCTCCATCCCCGACTCTCGCTTCTTCAACCACGGCGGTGGTTCCTCTCTTGAACTCGCCTTCTCCGATCAAAATCCAAGGCGCCACCATCACTCTCCTCCGGTGAAGCGACCTCTCTTCAACTCTTCCTCCGGTTGAAACGGTGGCGTACTCTTCGACAACTCTCTCATCTCTTTCGACTCGAATAGCTCTTTCATCTTCACATTCTCTCCAACTCTGTCTTCTGTTACTGATGTTGATGTTGTGATTTGACGTTGATACGTGAAGTTTCGTTTGCTAGCAGATTGAAGATGGTGATGACGTTGCAGTTGTAGATCGATGAGGATGATCGTTGTTGATGAAGGTGAGTTCGTGATGTTGAAGATTTGGTTGGCGGATGGTGATTGAAGAATATTGCGAGTGGTTACAGTGAAGAGAAAGATCGAAATTGAAGAGTGAAGGAAGAGTTATGGTTCGGGACGAAGAAGATTCGAGAGAGACTGAAGATGATGCTGAGATGAATGATGATGAATCGGTAACAAATTTTCTATTTTTTTACTCTGTTCTGATTCTGATTTTTTTTATTTTTCAGAGTTCTTGAAGAATTGATGGATGAAGGTTATTGAAGGTTGATGATGAACGTGTGATGAAGATCCAAGAGCAGAGTTGAAGATTGAGGTTCAGAGACGATGGTGGTTGTTTGAAGGAGACGAGTTGAGAGAGTTTGAAGATGATGATGAAAGAAGTGTGAGAAGAATGGTTGGTTGATGTGTGAAAATGGTGGAGGTTCTGAAGAGGTTGAAGTGATGAAGATGATGGAATGGAAGAGAAGGTTCAGAGAGAGAAGGGATCTGAAGTCCCCGAAGAAGAATGAACCCAGTTCTCCTTTATAGAAGCTCTCCGGTTGGTTTTTCTGTTCTCCTTCTTCTGTTAAACTCTGTTAGTTCTGTTAGGTAAAGTAACTGTTCTTTTTCTGTTATGGTTTGTTATAGGTTAGTTAGAGTGAAATTGAAGTTAGTTACAAAACTGTTGAGAGGTGCCTGTGAGTTGGTTAGGACAGTTATTTCTGTTTTGGTGGTTAGAGAGTTAGTTGTTTAGCTACAGAATTTTGCTTTTCTTTACTTACTGCAGGAGGGACTGGTTTTGAGATGCAGGGTTGTAATAATAAGATGATGATTTGGTGCTGCAGGGTTCGAATGCGGTTTTTTCTAATATGCAGGGCTGGTTAGAAACTGTTAGAAGTTGAATGTTCCCTTGCATTGCGTATGCAGCAGATTTTTTGAGAGTGTTAGTGATTAGCTCGAGCTTTATGCCGTTCTTTATTTTCAATTCTGATTCGGCCCAATTAATTGCAATCTCACCCTTTCTTTTTAACCACCGATTGTAACTCCAACAAACTAGATGAAAATTTAAGGAACACTTTTCTATCTTCTTCATAGCATTTCAATGCATTCAATAGCTTGTGATCTATTTCTCTAACTGGAGGTTCTGCTAAGTATTCAAATATCCCACCAAATTTGGCTTTTCCTGTTTCCTTTGAATTAACTGGTGGATTATGTGGACTTAGATGTTTGCATTTGCATCTGAAACTTACAGATTCGAAACTGCCTTGGAATTGATATGTTGTTTTCGTTTTGATGCAGGTTGGATGTGGAAAAGTTTGTCTTGACAGTAGCATACGGTGCAAATGGAATACCCACACTCTTGGCACACATGATTTTGACATATACGGTTCGATGCGATACGGGAGAGCATGGTGATGTTGAAGACTTGGTGGAACTAAGTCAAGAGTAGTATTAGGATTAGTGGTCAGACTTTGGAAAAGCTTTGGAACCATTTGAGTTAGCATAGGGGCTGGTTGAAATGAGAAGATAATTTAGAATTTTGAGAATATTAAGGAGTAGCATGTAACTCCTTTTGTATAAACATTGTTATGTACTTGGATTTTGAAGATGTAAAAGAACATGACTTCTTTTTGAAAACGCAATGTAATATTTTCTTACATTCAATTGAATTTCTATATTTCCTTCCAATTGCTAATTCAAAAATCCTTCTCTTTTTCTTTCCAACAAACTCACGTGTTTCTTCTTTGCCTCCTTGTAATTTGAATGAAATTCACCATACAAATGATAAGCCGAGAATATAGCTTGCCATGAATTTTGGTCAAAAGTCTCGGGAATGGTTCCAAATGCTTTTCTTCCCTCAATATGCATTAATAGTCAAGTTCCACTTGAAAAGAAAGATATCCCTACGCCTTTGATCAATGCAATAACCACAACTTGAACATAAACGGAAAAACTTTCACTGATTAGGTCCAATGTCTCTAGGTAACCCAATATCCTCCTTTTCCGCCTAGACTTTCATAAGACTTCCCCCAACAAACACCCTAATTCAATAGAGATATAAAAACACCCTCTTGTACCATAAGTAATATAAGGTACGTCAACCATACTCATCTGATTAAACCAGTAAGCTTGAAAGGATCCAAACATAGGGAAATAAACCCTGGCTCTTGACCATTGAAAATGTTTGATGCAAAATAGCTTTGTATGATGAAGAGAGAGAACTCCATAGTGACCACACCTCAAGACCTAGTTCCATAGTTCCATGCATTCAGAAGAACTAGTTAAGACCAACTTGTGTGAAGATGAGAGCCTCAAAGCCTAGAGAGACCCCAGCTTCAAGATCCTTGGTCCCATGCCAAACTTTATTTGATTAATGAATGTATGAATGTTAGATGGCCTAAGTGAAAGTTGCATATGAACGTGGAGTGAAAACCAGTTAGGGATAAATATGTGGGCAAATTTTGGGGTGCAACAGCTGCCCCTATTCAATCTTCTTGAACCTGAATGTACGAACGACACCAGTTCTGGACATGAGAGGTGTAAGTGGATTGAATACCCAAAAGTACCATCAAAATTTGCATTCTGTGGTAGAGCAAAAGTGTTGAGTGTTATCAAAGGATACCAGCTGAAGGTGGATCTTTAAATAGATTGCTAACCTTAGTTAGACTTTGAACAAAAGAGACGTAGCCGTGGAACGACTCTTAAAGGAAGAAACCAGCCGTAGGGGAATCTACCAAACTGCTAACCTTAGTTAGACTTCAAAAAGAGACACAGCCGAAGGGTGACTCGATAAGGATGAAACCAGCCGTAGGGGAATCCGATCCTGATTGCTAACCTTAGTTAGACTTCAAAAAGAGACACAGCCGAAGGGTGACTCGATAAGGATGAAACCAGCCGAAGGGGAAACCGATCCTGATTGCTAACCTTAGTTAGACTTCAAAAAGAGACACAGCCGAAGGGTGACTCAATAAGGATGAAACCAGCCGAAGGGGAAACCGATCCTATTTTGCTAACCTTAGTTAGACTTCAAAAAGAGACACAGCCGAAGGGTGACTCGATAAAGGATGTAACCAGCCGAAGGGGAAACCGATCCAATTTTGCTAACCTTAGTTAGACTTCAAAAAGAGACACAGTCGAAGGGTGACTCAATAAGGATGAAACCAGCCGAAGGGGAAACCGATCCTATTTTGCTAACCTTAGTTAGACTTCAAAAAGAGACACAGCCGAAGGGTGACTCTGGATTTGAAAGGGTATGCCAATAATCATTGGACTTGCCGATAACAATCAGACTTGAAAGGAAAGGACTAATACCAATCAGACCTGACCGAAGGATGCTTGTAACCACTGGACTTTAAGGAAAAGGCTAGTAACCACTAGACTTTTGCTGGTAACAACCAGACTTTGAGGGAAAGGACCAATAACAATCAGACCTAACCGGAAGATGCCTGTAACAACAGGACTTTAAAGGAACAGACTAGTAACAACTAGAACTGACCAAAGGATGCCTGTAACAACAGGACTTTAAAGGAACAGACTAGTAACAACTATAACTGACCTGAGGATGCCTGTAACAACAGGACTTTTACTGGTAACAACCAGAATTTGAAGGATGCCCATAACCATGGGACTTTTGTAAGAGATGCCAAAAATCACTGGACTTTGAAAGAGGTATTGTTATTTACGGAACATAAGAACTACATGGTTCCCTCAGGCCGAGAGGCGGGGTGTAATTCTACAAGAGTGACAATCATTCGAATTGCCACACACAAATTATGGGTTATCCAAACGATTGAGCTCAGCAAACGGGAAATAACCATAGAGACAATGATCTTGACGAAGAATCACTCTGTATCCAATCCGAACTGGAGGGAGAAAGTGAGACTTCTTCTGGGGGATATATTACTTCGTGCCTTTGGAGCACATACAAACTTGGCTTATGCATTGATGCATGTTTGATTTTTTCCATGGCGTAATGCTCCATATTCATGGAAATGCTACGCTTTTTGTAGATGCAATGTGAATGCAATGATTACTATATGTAGAGATGACGAGGGCCCATTAGAGAATATTCCATTTACTTGTCGATTGAGCTTCGTCTCTGACCTCGGGATAGGTAAACACCAGGGAGAATCCCCTCAGTGTTAAGAACTCTGTGGGGGCGCCAATAGACATTGGACTTTGAATTACAAGATACACTTCTTCTTTGACTTGAAGAATACTTCTGACTTCTCACCATGTGCCATTGCTTGGAGAATTTTTCAGCTTGAGGAGATTACCTCGACTCACCCTTTTAGGGATAACAAATCCTGATGAGGAACCCTTGTTTGGAGGAGTGGAACAACTCTGAGGAGAAATAAACTCCTATACAAGGGGAGAGATGAATTCTCAAGAGAAGTAAACTCCTATGCTCGGGGAGTGACTTTTCCAGGAGAAATAAACTCCTATGCTTGAGGAATGGCATAAACTCTCAGGAGAAATAAACTCCTATGCTTGGGGAGAGAGTAACTTGTTGGGGAAAAGCATTATGATACTTATCAACTCCATGATGGTCAACTGTACTTTACAAGTGAATGATGGTTTCTTCAATACAAACCAAAGGAGTATGCCCCAGGCCGCCTGACTTGTGAAGATATCTGGTTTAACAAAGATATTTGCCTCGAAAGGATCCTTACACCACCATTACTTGAGCAAATTCTGCCCCAGCATATTCAATTATTTGAAATATTCTTTCTCTTGATCAACAGATCCTTGAAGAGATTTTTCGAATCTCGACGTAGTTGCCCCAGACGGAGTGAGCTTGAGAGATTCCTCGATGTCACTACTTCAGATTGATTGAAATCAAGAGAGACTCCTCGACTTGATTAACCCTGATTGGTCGAATTTGAGATGTCAAACCTCGATTTGCTTTCCCCAGATAGGCTGAACTCACGAGAGAGATTCCTCGTCGTGACTGCCCTTGATTATGTACATCTTATGAGAATCCTCAAGTTTACTTCCCTTGAAGTCAACCAAACTATGGAAACAACTTTATCGCACTCAATGGAGTCTTCAATCTCTTTCCCTCAGGATACTTAATCAAAATGCATCTACTCAACAGAGTATTCAGACTTCTCCCCTCAGGGTAGGCAATCAAAGAAGGTATCAACTGATTTACTCAACGGAGAATTCAAACATTTTCCCTCAGGGTAACCAATCAAGAACAATATCAAACTGATCAGGCTTAACGGAGTTCTCAGGCACTTGTCCTTTAATAACCAAACAACGAGGGCATCAACCTGCATATGCTCAATGGAGCCTTCAGACAACTTGCTTTGATAATCATTTCTTTTTCCTCTACGGAGTTCTCAAGTGTTTTTTACTTTGACATGATTAAGCTTTTCATGGATTCTCATCATGGAACTTCCTTGATGTTTAAGCAAATGTTTTGTATGCAAAAGAATATTAATTCTGAGAATGATAATTCTAATGCAAAGCTTATGCTAGTCTTGAAGTTTAAAACTTTTTATGCAGTGAGGTGGCCACCTCTTGGAATGAAATGTAAGGCGGGCATACAATACCAACATAGATATGTGTTACGCTTCATTGGGAGTCAGTTAAACGCTATCTCGTTGGAGTGCGTCTCTGAAATAAACCCTACTTCAATTAGGACTTTTAAGGGTTGTAACTTGGTCGGGTTCATGGTTTTCAGAAACAAAGGATTTTTTAGGCTCAAAATTATTTGGTATCCACCCCCTTCGTGATGTTCTCCATCCCTAAGTTCAATTAACTCAATATGAGTGTTCATTCCTCACAAGGAATTTTTGAAATGGTTGAGGAATCGATGAGGTTTTTCGGACATGGCAGTCGCTCACCTTTTATTCTTTTGATTCATTATCACACGACTTTATTCTTACTTTATTTTACCATCCTTTTTTCTTTTTATTGCTATATTCTTTTCTTTCATCACTTTTTTTCCATTTTTTTCATTTTCTTTTTCTCTTTTTTTTTTTGAACAAGTCGTGTGACCTCGCATTGTCTTTGATTCGTTGGAAGTGATTGCGACTGCCTCATTCCATGATTAATGAAGAATTACCATTGTGGCATCATCATCTTTTGTCCTCTTGGTGGGTGAAGGATAACCATCACGGTTTTAAATTTCCTCAACCTTTTGAAGGATAACCATTGTTGTATCCTTAGATGCATACCATTTGTGAGTTTTGAACACTTGATCAAGTTAAATGAACACTACCCTGCCCCGGGATTAAAAATAAGGGTTTTTTCTGATAAAACAAGAAACTCCTCCTTCAAGGCTCAAAGGGGTTAACGAGGGTCTATCTCCCTTATATCTCCGGTGTTTAGGGATTTGAAACAATGCCTGTACATCATCAGTAGGGTTTTATTCAAAAACACACAGTTAGGGATTTTGCATTTTTTTCATCATTCTCCCTCCGCTCGTTGCCTAAGCAAGAGGTTAGTAAAAGTTGGTATCGTAATGCCAAAACCTTTTTTTTGAGTGAAAACGAATGGATTACTTCAAGACAAACATAAACAATGTATTATGATTTTCATTTGAAAATTAGCAAATTTTTACATGCTAGCAATGCTTAAACAAACAATGAAATGTTACCAATGAGAATGCAATAAAGAACTAAATGAATGCCCTTGTTGAGGAGACTTGACTCCGTATGGGCTTATTGCTCTTGAATGCTTTCTGCAGCTTTGATACCCCATTGAGACTTCAATATAAGCATAAACCTCTTGGAGTGAATATGATCGTTCTGAAATCAACGAGGACTTGAATTCTGACTTTAACTGTCCTACCATCCTCAGTTGAATGGCTAGGTGCCCCAGCATGGTAGCCACTTAGCATTATCATTTGTTCCTTCCACACACTTTAGATTACTTCCCATAAGAATATTCCAACAAGAGTGGTGCATTTTTATTTTTATTTTTACTTTAGGGATTCGAGCAATGCAAATGATGCAATACTTAAGATAGACAATGTCTTGCTTATCCCTCAGTCGGGAGCCCCAAATATGAAGGATAGAAAAACACTTAGAAAGGGGGGGTTTGAATAAGTGTGACTTTAAAAACTTGAACGGTAAAAATAAATTGCACAGTTATTTTTATCCTGGTTCGTTGTTAACTAAACTACTCCAGTCCACCCTCGCAGAGATGATTTACCTCAACTGAGGATTTAATCCACTAATCGCACGGATTACAATGGTTTTCCACTTAGTCAGCAACTAAGTCTTCTAGAGTCTTCTGATCACACACTGATCACTCCAGGAACAACTGCTTAGATACCCTCTAAGACTTTTCTAGAGTCTACTGATCCACACGATCACTCTAGTTACAACTGCTTAGTTCACTCCTAAGACTTTCCTAGAGTATTCTGATCCACACGATCACTCTAGTTCCTTACAACTTAATGTAATCAATTCTAAGAGTATTACAATTGCTTCTTAAAAGCGATAATCACAAACTGTGATATTTCTCTTAATCGTTTAAGCTTAATCTCACTAAAATATTACAGCAGCAATGTAGTGAGCTTTGATGAAGATGAAGATTCTGAGTTTTGATTGAACAGAGTTTCAGCAAGTTGATATGAGCGTTTTTGGTGTAGAGTCGTTAACCTTGCTTCTCATCAGAACTTCATATTTATAGGCGTTGGAGAAGATGACCGTTGAACGCATTTAATGCTTTGCGTGTTCCGTACAGCATCGCATTTAATGTTTATACGCTTTTGTCAACTACCTCGAGCCTTGTTCACGTTGTGTCTACTGACGTAGCCTTTAATAGCTTTTAACGTTCCTTTTGTCAGTCAGCGTAGCTTGCCACTTGTACTTCCTTCTGATTCTGATGTTTGTGAATACAACGTTTGAATATCATCAGAGTCAAACAGCTTGGTGCAAAGCATCTTCTGATCTTCTGACCTTGAAGTGCTTCTGAGCGTGATACCATCAGAACTTCAGTGCTTCTGATCTCTTGTTCTTCTGATGCTTCCATAGACCCATGTTCTGATTCTGCTTCGACCATCTTCTGATGTCTTGCCAGACCATGTTCTGATGTTGCATGCTGAACCCTTGAGACAAAGCTTCTGAGCGCTGAATTATGCGTACTCTTTATATATTTCCTGAAAAGGAAATTGCATTGGATTAGAGTACCATATTATCTTAAGCAAAATTCATATTATTGTTATCATCAAAACTAAGATAATTGATCAGAACAAATCTTGTTCTAACAATCTCCCCCTTTTTGATGATGACAAAAACATATATAAATGATATGAATTTGCAATCAGAAAGAACGGATGGCAAAAGACAAATTACACAGCTATAGCATAAGCATATGAATATGTCTCCCCCTGAGATTAACAATCTCCCCCTGAGATAAATAATCTCCCCCTGAAATAAATACTCGAAGAACTTTAATAAAAGACTTCCCTGATTATTTCGGTAGAGACGATCATATAAGCTTTTGTCTTCAGAGAATTCATAGCTTCTGACTTCTGCTTCCATTGGACAGCTTCAGAACTAGAATTTCTTTGGATTCCTAGAACACTCACAGCTTCTGATTCCTGCTTCCATCTAGGACAGCTTCAGAACTTGAATTTCTTTGATCTTCTGAACATTCACAGCTTCTGACTTCTGCTTCCCTCTAGGACAGCTTCAGAACTTGAATTTCTTTGATCTTCTGAACATTCACAGCTTCTGATTTCTGCTTCCCTCGGATAGCTTCAGAACTTGAGTTTTCTGGATCTTTGGAACATTCGCAGCTTCTGATTTCTGCTTCCCTCGGATAGCTTCAGAGCTTTGAATTTCTACCAACATCACTTCATGCTAGGTTTGTATCAGAACATTGTTGAATGTACCAGAGCATCATCTGAGCATCTCTACATCCTGAAATGTTACAGAACAAAAAACTAAACGACAAAAGTCAGCATGAACGAGTCAGAACATAAAATGTATATTAGAACACATTATATGTATCAGAGCCATATAGGCTAAAATAATGTATCAGAGCAAATAGAATTTTGTTAGATCAAATAAACAAATATGGATCAAATTCTATTTTCAGTGCTTCTGATTCCTGAAGCTTGATAGCATTCAGCTTGCTTCAGTTTCCATGAGTTTATTCTTTTTACAGAATAACACTTCTTATGGTTTTGCTTCTTGTGTTTGCTTTGAAGATTCTCTTCACTCCTTTATGCCTGCAAAACACTTAAACTATATAGAACTAACAAGTTCTTGTTAGTAAATGTGTGGGAGCTTTTACCCAGCAACTGATAGATTAATCAAATCATTTATCATTTATCTTCTCCCCCTTTTTTGTCATATCATCAAAAAGCAAAAAAGATTCAAAGACGAACAAAAACGAAACACACGAAGGAAGAAGATGATTTCATTGAAGTTCAAAACAGCAGGTACAGAAGTACATGAAGAGAAGAGAGATCAGATGCACAAAGACAGATGCAATGAAAAGAAAGGAACAACACAGACTCAATCTAAGATGGCCCTAGTCTTGACAAGATCTTGGTCAGCATCTCTTGAACCATATTGTTGTGTCCTTCTTGCCTCACCATGAAAGCGCTATACTCAGCATTGAGTGAGCTTTGCTCATCCTGTCTCTTCTGAATTTCTTCCAGAGTCCTTGCAAGACGAGAAGATTCATCAGAAGAAGCCTCACCATTTTCAACCACAGGAATCACAACTTGATCTGTAGCATCCATGGATAGGTCATTTGCAGGAATTTCCTCAACAGGATCTGATTCAGCAACCTGATCTTCAGCATCAGCTTCTTGCATAGAAGCATCTCCATATTCTGCAGCAGGAATTTCCGAGTCTCCATTCTCAAGAGCTTGAAGGATGGCAGCTAGATTCCTGGGAGCAGAAGGTCCTTCAACTTCTGGTGGGTCAACAACTTCTGGAATGACCAAGCTTGGGTCTTTCTTAGAAGGGTTTTCCCGCAGATAGTCAAAGAGAGTCTTGAAGTCTCCAAGCAGAACATGATACTTAGGAATAAAGATAACAATATCCCTGCATGGATTTGCTTCCATTTCAGCAGCCAGCCTTAATTGTTCCATCTCATCCACAAAGGGCTTCTCTTCCAATAGATGTCTTCCTCTGAGACGAGCAAACCAGAAGTCTTCATAATTCCTCAGAATTCCACGAGGCCGTGGGGCAGCAGTTACACAGGCTTCCTGAAGTTCTAAAAACAGAGCATATGATTCTCTGCGAAGGATCCTCCAGAAGTTCCGCATAGCAACATCATTCAATCCAGAACTTTCAGCAATTCTGAGAGTATCAAAGATGCTTCTGAGATTCCTCTTTATGTTTTCAAAAACTACACCAATAGAGTATACAGGGCGAAATTTTACTTGGGTTTTTGAAAAGGCAGGGTTGGAAGTGAAGTATGGTTGAGGTTCTCTATCCAACCTATAAGAAGATTCTGCTTCAGTATCAGAATCTAACACTACCACATCAGCTTCAGAACGAGGCTTGGGAGTGTAGTTGCAATCACGGAGCAGCTGCTCATGTGATGCAGAGGTTGGAAGAGGAGAATCACAAAGATTGTTTTGAGAGATGGGGGGAGTATGTTCAACGGTGACATTGGGAGAAGGTTGAGATGGAAAGAGAGTTTGGAGAGGTGGTATATCCAGAACAGGATCTATGGTAGGTGTAGAGGAAGGAATGGTTATAGGAGAAGATGGAGGTGTGAGAACATGGACAAGGACAGGTGATTCTGATGTGGCTTTTTCAGGTTCAGGTGTAGGGACAGCCTCTATTGGTGCAGCTTCTGAACTAACAGCAGGAACAGAAGCAGGTTCAGAGATGCATATACCTTTGGAACCTCTCAGAAAAGCTTTGGCCACATCCTCAGCCTTTTTCTGCTTCTTACTCTTCGGCTCCTCAATAATCTTTGCTTTGCCGCTAGCGATTTCTTTCCTTCTGACATAAGCCAGAACTTCTGGTTGGTTCTCAGCCTCTTGAGTAGCACTTTCTTCATCAGAGCTTTGAATAATCATCTTCCTTTTTCTGATTTTCTTCTTCTTCTCAACAACTTCAACAATCTCCGCATTGTTATTTGACTTCTTCTTCTTTTTCTCAGCTTCCTTCTTTTTCTTCTCAAAACCAGCAGAGACAGCCTTAACAACTTTTACAATCACTTCTTCTGGGACCACTTCTTCCTTGGTGGTAGCAGCAGGATGATCAAACTTTCTTTTGGTCCTTTCTTCCTTCTTACGATTCACTTTAATAGGAGCACCTTTGTCTTGATCTTTAAGGCTCTTATCCTCTTTTTGTGACATCAGATACTTAGTTCTGACTTGAGGTACCTCACTATTGAAGAAGGTTTTGAATTCAGCTAGAACTGGTTCTCTTCTGATTGTTGTTCCAGCAAGAGGTTGAGGAGTCTTAATGATAGCCTTAATCACGTTCATCCTCTTTAAAGTGAATGCGTTCAGACAAGCCCCAGATGTGACAGCAAGGTCTTTCACAATACCTTCAGATTCCAGACTCTCAACAATCTTGGAGTGCACCAGGAGGTTTGTAATAATTCTACCAAAAGGAATGATTGTTCCACCATTTTCTTTTCTGAAGGCGTTTCTGGAATCCTTTACTGCTTTCCACATATGGTTGAAGATGATGTAAACCACATCAACCTTCTTCTGAGTGGCAATGCAATAAAGAATATATTTTTGCTCATTGTTTATGAAGTCAGCGGCATGTGTCGCTTTCCTATGGTAGAAGCACCCAAGAATGATCTTTGTCCAGATTTTGTAGATATCTCTCAACTCCTTGACGTGTTTTGTTTTCTTGATATTTGGATAGAGAGTGGATAGAACATCTTCCCAATCTTCCCTTTTATCAATTTCAAAAGCTCCTTCAGCGTTTTTCAAATCAAACATCACTCTTAGGATGTTTTCAGTAAGAACAACAAACTTTCCATGGACGAAAGAAAGTATTGATTTTGGAGCAACCACAGCATGTGCCCAGAACTCCTTGACGAGATCTGGATAAACTGGACCAACGAACTCAGCAAACAACGAGGTCCATCCTTGAAAGATGATGTCTTCTTTAAGATTAAATCCATGTTCTTCAAGGTTGTCAAAATCAATAATAAGTTCACATAGAACTTCTAATTTGTCCTTGGGAATAGAGCATGCAACCACAGGAGTAAGTTGCAAATGTTCTTCTAGGAGATGATGAGGAACAGATGACACAACATTTTGGGATGAGGAAGCAGCCATGGATGCAGAATGACCAAAAACGAGCAAGAGAAGCGAACTGGGTTTTCGATTAGGGTTTTAGAAAACGGCTAGGAACTTTTCAAACGAGAGAATTCAAGAAGAAAGAGAGACAAGGGAGCGAAAAAAAAGTTTAATATGATTTGAAAAGAATATAAGGAGACAAATGTAAACAAAAAAAAATAAATAAACAATTTTAATAGATTCAGAATCAAAAGAAATCATTTTCATTAATTGACGAGTGACGTGAGGAGAGAGATCGTGGTAAACGAAATGATTTGAAACAGTTACCTAGGTAGGCGTCTTTTCAACTGCACGCTTCGTACTAACCGCACAGACACGTGTTCACCATCAGATAATGGGTGACAGCTGTAAAATAAGAATAGGCTTTACGCCTTTTGATTCTGATCACTGCTTCTGATGGTCATTCTTAAGAAATGATCTGGTTCTGATAGGATCATCTTTCTTCCCAAGAATCATATCTTCTGGAATCACTTCTTTTGAAGTGTGCTGATATACATCTGAATGATCTTCTGATCCATTACTTCTGATATACACAGCTTCTGGAGATTCGCTTCTTTGTTCTGCAGCTTCTGATAAGACAAAATTGTATCTGCAGGAACTCTTAAGCTGCTTTGTTTCATCAGAAACAAGTTTATCATCAAACCAGATATTTATTGATTCGACCGCAATCAATGATTCAACATTGTACATTCTGTAGCATTTAGAGCATTCAGAAAAATCAAGAACGAGACAATATTGCTTTAGAACAATCACAACAGATGGTTCCAAGACTAATAAATTTTCTTTTCTGATCTCCTACGAACATAGTTTCCTCAACCTATTCAAGTACCAGATCTTGGAAGACAGTCCTTCTTCCCTTCAAGTGTTGAGACCAACTTGAGTCCAGAAAATCTGTCATGTTGACTTTTATCTTCTTTGTCGCCAAGAGAATCTGCAAAAGAAATAGTCTTTTTCTTTGGTACCCACATCTTCTTGGGTCCTTTCTTGTTAGATTTTCTCAAGTTCTGATTGAACTTGGGTTTAACATTGTAAGCAATAGAAGGAACAGCATGATAATTCTTAATGTGAGTTTCATGATATTTCCTAGGTTGTGTCACATGCTTTTTAGTGTGTGTAATGTGAAAACTTTGAGCATGTGAAGTGTGCCTAATATCATGGGAGTGGCCATACTTGAACTGATCATACAATGGCTTGTATGTGAGTTTCATTTCATCAACAGGTTCAAGTTTGTATGGGGTTTCACCCTCAAAACCAATGCCAACTCTTTTGTTTCCAGACACAGCATATATCATAGAAGCTAGCTGACTTCTGCCAATACTTCTAGATAGGAACTTCCTGAAGCTTAAATCATATTCTTTCAGAATATGGTTTAGACTGGGAGTGGATTTTTCTGAATCAGACGGAGATCCAACATCATTGGATAATTTTAAAAGTTTTTCTTTTAATTCAGAATTTTCCAACTCAAGCTTCTTTGTTTCAAATTCAAATAGCTTTTTCAGTTTTTTGTATTTGAGACTCATCTGAGACTTGAGTTCCAGAAGTTCAGTTAGACCGGAAACTAACTCATCTCTAGTAAGTTCAGAAAATACCTCTTCAGAATCTGATTCTGATGTAGATTCTGATTCATCATCTTCTGTCGCCATCAGCGCACAGTTAGCTTGCTCATCTTCAGAGTCTGAATCATCTTCTGACTCATCCCACGTTGCCATAAGACCTTTCTTCTTATGAAACTTCTTCTTGGGATTCTCCTTCTGAAGTTTTGGACATTCATTCCTGAAGTGTCCAGGCTCATTGCATTCATAGCACATGACCTTCTTCTTTTCAAATCTTCTGTCATCAGAAGATTCTCCACGTTCAAACTTCTTTGAACTTCTGAAGCCTCTGAACTTCCTTTGCTTGGTCTTCCAGAGTTGATTTAGTCTTCTGGAGATTAAGGACAGTTCATCTTCTTCTTCAGATTCTGATTCTTCAGGATCTTCTTCTCTAGCCTGAAAAGCGTTAGTGCATTTCTTGATATTTGATTTTAATGCAATAGACTTACCTTTCTTTTGAGGCTCATTTGCGTCCAGCTCTATTTCATGACTCCTCAAGGCACTGATAAGCTCTTCCAGAGAAACTTCATTCAGATTCTTTGCAATCTTGAATGCAGTCACCATAGGACCCCATCTTCTGGGTAAGCTTCTGATGATCTTCTTTACGTGATCAGCCTTGGTGTATCCCTTGTCAAGAACTCTCAATCCAGCAGTAAGAGTTTGAAATCTTGAAAACATCTTTTCAATGTCTTCATCATCCTCCATCTTGAAGGCTTCATACTTCTGGATTAAGGCTAGAGCTTTAGTCTCCTTGACTTGAGCATTTCCTTCATGAGTCATTTTCAAGGACTCATATATGTCATAGGCCGTTTCCCTGTTAGATATCTTCTCATACTCAGCATGAGAGATAGCATTCAGCAAAACAGTTCTGCATTTATGATGATTCCTGAAAAGCTTCTTCTGATCATCATTCATTTCTTGCCTTGACAGCCTTACGCCTCTGGCATTTACTGGATGTTTGTAACCATCCATCAGAAGATCCCATAGATCACCATCTAGACCAAGAAAGTAACTTTCCAGTTTATCTTTCCAGTATTCAAAGTTTTCACCATCAAATACCGGCGGTCTAGTATAACCATTGTTACCATTGTATTGCTCAGCAGAGCCAGATGTAGATGCAGGTGTAGACTTTTCACTTTCATCAACCATCTTTTACTGAAGCGTTTTTCTCTTCCTGAATCTTTTCTAAACACTGTTAAGTGCTTGCACCTTAGAACCGGCGCTCTGATGCCAATTGAAGGATAGAAAAACACTTAGAAAGGGGGGGTTTGAATAAGTGTGACTATAAAAACTTGAACGGTAAAAATAAATTGCACAGTTATTTTTATCCTGGTTCGTTGTTAACTAAACTACTCCAGTCCACCCCCGCAGAGATGATTTACCTCAACTGAGGATTTAATCCACTAATCGCACGGATTACAATGGTTTTCCACTTAGTCAGCAACTAAGTCTTCTAGAGTCTTCTGATCACACACTGATCACTCCAGGAACAACTGCTTAGATACCCTCTAAGACTTTTCTAGAGTCTACTGATCCACACGATCACTCTAGTTACAACTGCTTAGTTCACTCCTAAGACTTTCCTAGAGTATTCTGATCCACACGATCACTCTAGTTCCTTACAACTTAATGTAATCAATTCTAAGAGTATTACAATTGCTTCTTAAAAGCGATAATCACAAACTGTGATATTTCTCTTAATCGTTTAAGCTTAATCTCACTAAAATATTACAGCAGCAATGTAGTGAGCTTTGATGAAGATGAAGATTCTGAGTTTTGATTGAACAGAGTTTCAGCAAGTTGATATGAGCGTTTTTGGTGTAGAGTCGTTAACCTTGCTTCTCATCAGAACTTCATATTTATAGGCGTTGGAGAAGATGACCGTTGAACGCATTTAATGCTTTGCGTGTTCCGTACAGCATCGCATTTAATGTTTATACGCTTTTGTCAACTACCTCGAGCCTTGTTCACGCTGTGTCTACTGACGTAGCCTTTAATAGCTTTTAACGTTCCTTTTGTCAGTCAGCGTAGCTTGCCACTTGTACTTCCTTCTGATTCTGATGTTTGTGAATACAACGTTTGAATATCATCAGAGTCAAACAGCTTGGTGCAAAGCATCTTCTGATCTTCTGACCTTGAAGTGCTTCTGAGCGTGATACCATCAGAACTTCAGTGCTTCTGATCTCTTGTTCTTCTGATGCTTCCATAGACCCATGTTCTGATTCTGCTTCGACCATCTTCTGATGTCTTGCCAGACCATGTTCTGATGTTGCATGCTGAACCCTTGAGACAAAGCTTCTGAGCGCTGAATTATGCGTACTCTTTATATATTTCCTGAAAAGGAAATTGCATTGGATTAGAGTACCATATTATCTTAAGCAAAATTCATATTATTGTTATCATCAAAACTAAGATAATTGATCAGAACAAATCTTGTTCTAACAAAATATAGATGCTAGAACAGTAATCTCCATCATGACTGAAAGAATATTGCATTATCATCGAACACAAGAGAGCTATATGTGGTGAGGAAGACCCACAACACAAATCTTAACCAACTGAGATTCTAACCAGCAGGGAAGTAATTGGGCACAAGGCATTAGAATTACATCAATTTATTTCTCATAATCTCTCTTTCTCTATTGACGAGCAAAAGCCATTGAGAAGAAAATTCCGAGAAGAGATGACACACGATATGAAGCAACAGGCTGAGAATGAGGAATGCCTCTGCAAAATACTCTTTATTATCACATGGCAAAAGATTCTGACAAAGTTGCACACGAATTGTAATGCTTTAGGGATTCGAGCAATGCGAATGGTGCAATGCTCAAGACCAGAATACGTCTTGCTTATCCCTCGATCGGGAGCCCCACGCAATTTCCACATGTGTATAAGTGATGATTATCACTTTGGCTTGCATGTCCAAACTAATCAGAGATAGAATAAATGACCTTTGCATCTCTTGACATCAAGCACTAGGCACAATCCAACAATGTCTAAATCAAGGGAGTCACAATCTTTTATGGCTTTCAACCTTTTCTCCAATAGATGGAACCCTTTTTCATTTTTCAATAATCGGAAACTTGAAGACTTCAATTTCCAAATTGTTCTCATGATGTGAAGACTCCTTAACAGGAATAGGAACCTCAACACTAATTCAGGCATTCTAATTCATAAGAACTTTCCCTGAGGTGAAGTTAACATTTGCATTTGTCCTTTGAGGGGCTTGTCTCAACTCTTCTTTGTCTAAGAGAAAATTCTAGAATAATCTCCATACACTGATTCAGGCTAATCCCCATTTTTGTTCTCATCTTAGCCAAAACCTCACAGAGTTGTTCCATCATTAACTTTCGAGCACGTAGCGGTGAGAAGTCAATTTGTTGCTGAAGTCAGAATCTGAGTAGAAAGGGCCCTCATGAGCTTTTGAGAGAACTATGATATGCATGATAGTATGAATGCATGTTTCATTTCTAAGGGATCCTAAAGCCTTTTCATCAACTTTTATTTCTCTTTTATGAAAGCTTTTTTTCTTTCTTTTTTGCATATAGTATCTTTTCTTTTTTTCATTTCCATCTTTTCTATTTCCTTTTTCTTTTTCTCTTTTTTTTTTAAAATAGATTTTAGAATCCCTCACAAATGAAGTGGATAAAGTAATGATGTTATGCAATGCAAAAGCATGGGATCAAGGTCCATATAATCCGAGTAACCAATATACAATCCCCTGAATAACTGATATATGTCAGATGTCATGAGATCAAAATTTCGGCATAGGTACCACAAAACATAAGAACAATAGTCACCATCAGAACAGAATAGTCACCAACGGTACCTGTCATGTATATCCCTCCCCACTCACGGGTGAATCTAGGCCAGGGTAGGTCAAAGTGGCAACCAGCGTTATCAGTCCTCCTGAGGTACCACCATCGTTGCATCTACATGCCAACAATGATACCCCATTTGGACCTCGACTGGGCGTGGGTCTCATGATCGCACTAGACAAGACCTGACATCTCATCGGCGTCATGACTATCCACTCTATCCTAGGTATCCTATGTGTCAACTCTGGCCTGGGTATTGGGCCTTTTACCTCATAGAACATCCCACCCAACCTGCAAACAGAGAAAATATGTGGCCCCCACGGGGACCCATAATATAGTCCAGAATGCGAGAAAGTAAATATGACATGCAAGCAGAAAATAAACATGATATGCAAACATATATATAAAGGATGTAAACATATAAGTAAACAAACAAATAAACACCCAATAAACAAACAAAGGCTAGGATCGACTCGCTAAGAACGGACCAGCACAGGTCTAGCAACGTCCCCAGCAGAGTCGCCAGCTGTCGCTACCGCGAAAATTGGAATCAGAGTCGCCACTAATATATTTATCCCATAAGGGAAAGGAATATCAGAAAACCTAACTCAGAACAAGAACAGGGTCTTTCGACCAGAGAATAGGGCGCGGGAGTCGGTTACGCAAGGGGAAGGTGTTAGCACCCCTCACGCCCATCGTACTCGATGGTATCCACCTATGTTTGTTTCTATCTAAAGGGTGTCTAATGTCTAAAACCTAAATGCGAATGCATGCAAAATAATCACGGGGAAAAGAAGGAATTATTTACAAGTGTGCTCGCTTAGGCCCCGCGACCCAATGCCTACGTATCCCTTACAAGGAATCAGAGCGACCGTAGTTCGGCTCCATAGTTTCCATTTGTTTTGTGTTTTTTAGTTGAACAGAGGTTAAAGTCGCACTCCACGATGCTCGACCTTTGGAGACTTATACGCA
Source organism: Vicia villosa (assembly GCF_029867415.1). NCBI lineage: Eukaryota > Viridiplantae > Streptophyta > Magnoliopsida > Fabales > Fabaceae > Vicia > Vicia villosa. Next base: position 72,108,397 of record NC_081184.1, on the reverse strand, counting down.
TAATTATGGAGTGGATTCAACATATTCTTAGGTGCCTAACAAGGCAAAAGAAAAGCAAGAGTTTGGTTTGTGTCTTTTATTGTAATTCCACGATGACGAAGACCCTCTACAGGGCTTCGCATCGCTTCCTTACTCTGTTTTAAGTCAAAGCCTTTTATTAAGCATTTTATGTATTTTTGGTTGGGTGTTTTTTAAGGGAAATTATTTGTGACTTAGATCATACCAAAAAAGAGACTTTTTGAATATTTAGAGAATGCACATCGAGGTCTACACCACAATCGTTTCTCTAAATGGCGGTTAAGAAATACACCGAGGCCTACGCCTCAATCATTTCTCTTCTGCTAAGTAGAAAAGAAATACACCGGGGCCTACGCCCCAATCATTTCTTTCCTACTAAGAAAAATAGTAGCGGTATGATCCTTATCGGTATTTATTAAGTTTTTTAATGTTGAAAAGAAAAATAAATGAAAGGGAGACTATCCTATCATACTATCCTAATAGTTGTTATTCTAGTCTAATTCTAATGTTAACATGGTGACTAAATCTAAAAGGAGCATACAAATGATATTAACAAAATGGGCCAAAAATATGACCCAAGTCACACAACAAAATCATACTAAAAAACGTACAAAGCTTAACATGGAAATGGCATAAAAGAATAAAAGAGGCAATTCAAAGATTAACCTAAAATAACACTATTTTTATGAGTTTTTATGAAGGAGAAATCAATTAAAAGTCAAAATTAAACTAGCCTAAAACCTGATTAAGAAGCTAATATTTTTTATTGCATTTTTTATGTCAACTATTACCTAAAAATCTAACAAAATTTTAATGACTTTTTATCCTAAGAAAAAAAAGAAAACTATGTCAAAAACTAAATTCTAACAAATATAGAAACAAGTGATCAGGGGGTGCATATTGAATTAGAGGTGTGACTAGAAATCTGGACGCAGGGCCCAATAGGGAATAGCCCAACAGCATTGTTTTTTTATTGATTTTTTGGTACAAATGGTAGTGGTGCGTGGGCCTAAGGGGTGTACAACGCAATTCGTCTGGCCCAGCATTGATCCATTTCAGATTTTATTTTTTCGAACCCAATTATCAAACAATTAGTTACCAATTACACACACTAAACTCACATTAACCTCACGTTAATTCAAACTTTAGGCTAATTAATGCTCAGATTAAATTAACAAATATAATATAATTGAAATAAAAAAAGGGAACTAGGGTTACTTGTGTTTGTGACGTTTCAGCTACTTTCACGTTCTTCTTCCCCTTGCAAGCTTTGAAACGGCGGCATTGGCCGATCCTCCATCCCCGACTCTCGCTTCTTCAACCACGGCGGTGGTTCCTCTCTTGAACTCGCCTTCTCCGATCAAAATCCAAGGCGCCACCATCACTCTCCTCCGGTGAAGCGACCTCTCTTCAACTCTTCCTCCGATTGAAACGGTGGCGTACTCTTCGACAACTCTCTCATCTCTTTCGACTCGAATAGCTCTTTCATCTTCACATTCTCTCCAACTCTGTCTTCTGTTACTAATGTTGATGTTGTGATTTGACGTTGATACGTGAAGTTTCGTTTGCTTGCAGATTGAAGATGGTGATGACGTTGCAGTTGTAGATCGATGAGGATGATCGTTGTTGATGAAGGTGAGTTCGTGATGTTGAAGATTTGGTTGGCGGATGGTGATTGAAGAAGATTGCGAGTGGTTACAGTGAAGAGAAAGATCGAAATTGAAGAGTGAAGGAAGAGTTATGGTTCGGGACGAAGAAGATTCGAGAGAGACTGAAGATGATACTGAGATGAATGATGATGAATCGGTAACAAATTTTCTATTTTTTTACTCTGTTCTGATTCTGATTTTTTTTATTTTTCAGAGTTCTTGAAGAATTGATGGATGAAGGTTATTGAAGGTTGATGATGAACGTGTGATGAAGATCCAAGAGCAGAGTTGAAGATTGAGGTTCAGAGACGATGGTGGTTGTTTGAAGGAGACGAGTTGAGAGAGTTTGAAGATGATGATGAAAGAAGTGTGAGAAGAATGGTTGGTTGATGTGTGAAAATGGTGGAGGTTCTGAAGAGGTTGAAGTGATGAAGATGATGGAATGGAAGAGAAGGTTCAGAGAGAGAAGGGATCTGAAGTCCCCGAAGAAGAATGAACCCAGTTCTCCTTTATAGAAGCTCTCCGGTTGGTTTTTCTGTTCTCCTTCTTCTGTTAAACTCTGTTAGTTCTGTTAGGTAAAGTAACTGATTTTTTTCTGTTATGGTTTGTTATAGGTTAGTTAGAGTGAAATTGAAGTTAGTTACAAAACTGTTGAGAGGTGCCTGTGAGTTGGTTAGGACAGTTATTTCTGTTTTGGTGGTTAGAGAGTTAGTTGTTTAGCTACAGAATTTTGCTTTTCTTTACTTACTGCAGGGACTGGTTTTGAGATGCAGGGTTGTAATAATAAGATGATGATTTGGTGCTGCAGGGTTCGAATGCGGTTTTTTCTAATATGCAGGGCTGGTTAGAAACTGTTAGAAGTTGAATGTTCCCTTGCATTGCGTATGCAGCAGATTTTTTGAGAGTGTTAGTGATTAGCTCGAGCTTTATGCCGTTCTTTATTTTCAATTCTGATTCGGCCCAATTAATTGCAATCTCACCCTTTCTTTTTAACCACCGATTGTAACTCCAACAAACCAGATGAAAATTTAAGGAACCCTTTTCTATCTTCTTCATAGCATTTCAATGCATTCAATAGCTTGTGATCTATTTCTCTAACTGGAGGTTCTGCTAAGTATTCAAATATCCCACCAAATTTGGCTTTTCCTGTTTCCTTTGAATTAACTGGTGGATTATGTGGACTTAGATGTTTGTATTTGCATCTGAAACTTACAGATTCAAAACTGCCTTGGAATTGATATGTTGTTTTCGTTTTGATGCAGGTTGGATGTGGAAAAGTTTGTCTTGACAGTAGCATACGGTGCAAATGGAATACCCACACTCTTGGCACACATGATTTTGACATATACGGTTCGATGCGATACGGGAGAGCATGGTGATGTTGAAGACTTGGTGGAACTAAGTCAAGAGTAGTATTAGGATTAGTGGTCAGACTTTGGAAAAGCTTTGGAACCATTTGAGTTAGCATAGGGGCTGGTTGAAATGAGAAGATAATTTAGAATTTTGAGAATATTAAGGAGTAGCATGTAACTCCTTTTGTATAAACATTGTTATGTACTTGGATTTTGAAGATGTAAAAGAACATGACTTCTTTTTGAAAACGCAATGTAATATTTTCTTACATTCAATTGAATTTCTATATTTCCTTCCAATTGCTAATTCAAAAATCCTTCTCTTTTTCTTTCCAACAAACTCACGTGTTTCTTCTTTGCCTCCTTGTAATTTGAATGAAATTCACCATACAAATGATAAGCCGAGAATATAGCTTGCCATGAATTTTGGTCAAAAGTCTCGGGAATGGTTCCAAATGCTTTTCTTCCCTCAATATGCATTAATAGTCAAGTTCCACTTGAAAAGAAAGATATCCCTACGCCTTTGATCAATGCAATAACCACAACTTGAACATAAACGGAAAAACTTTCACTGATTAGGTCCAATGTCTCTAGGTAACCCAATATCCTCCTTTTCCGCCTAGCCTTTCATAAGACTTCCCCCAACAAACACCCTAATTCAATAGAGATATAAAAACACCCTCTTGTACCATAAGTAATATAAGGTACGTCAACCATACTCATCTGATTAAACCAGTAAGCTTGAAAGGATCCAAACATAGGGAAATAAACCCTGGCTCTTGACCATTGAAAATGTTTGATGCAAAATAGCTTTGTATGATGAAGAGAGAGAACTCCATAGTGGCCACACCTCAAGACCTAGTTCCATAGTTCCATGCATTCAGAAGAACTAGTTAAGACCAGCTTGTGTGAAGATGAGAGCCTCAAAGCCTAGAGAGACCCCAGCTTCAAGATCCTTGGTCCCATGCCAAACTTTATTTGATTAATGAATGTATGAATGTTAGATGGCCTAAGTGAAAGTTGCATATGAACGTGGAGTGAAAACCAGTTAGGGATAAATATGTGGGCAAATTTTGGGGTGCAACAGGGAGTAGATGAGTGAAAGTGGTGAGGAGTCTGCAGAGCTAAGTGGGTTATATACCCATCAGACAAAAACGGTAACATTATGCATGTTGGACAACTCAACACTTCCATAGTTGATAGGTGTTGCGTGTGCAGAAATTGTTAGCATGCATGCAGACTAACTTTCGGTGACAAGACATATGCATGTAGATCAGAAGTAGCTGCTAGATAGGGCTGCATGCATGCTTTGCTTAGGGGGGATCGTTGCAGGAATCTATCAGGAATCGCTTCAAGAATCATTGCAGGCGCATGCTAGGGTACAGGAACTCGTTTCGGACGCATGCGAAGGACAGAAAACAGGTGGGACCATGTGGGCACCTGGGGGGCCCACACTTAATACATATGCGCCAATTGATTTGGCTTATTCACCAAAACTTCCTTCTTATGCGCCATTCCATTTGGCGCGTTCTTGGTGATGTTTTTCACTAATGCGCCATTCCATTTGGCGCATTAGAAGGCCCTACTTTTTTTTTCAAAATTAGGGTTTACGTTTTTCCCTTGTATATGAAACCTTAATTGTGATACAGACCTAAGGCAAGGCGTCCGTCCCTCTATAAATTAGGGTTTCCTGTGTGCATTAGTACACACACGCAAAAATGAGAACTCAAATAAGGCCAGATAGCACGCACCGGACTTCTGAGCCTCCACCACCTGTGAGCGTTTCGACTATCAACCGGACTATCGTCGAAGGAACGGATACGTTATTTTCTCTGCCGTCAAACCTCCCATGCAGGTAATGTTTTGGAACATTCAATCCATGGACCAGCTTAAGAGAACCCTCCTTAGGTTTTTGGACGGAGAGCGGAGTCCAGGCGAACAAATCAGATCTATCAAGAGACTTAGAACAAGGGGAGGTGTTTTTCTTGACAGACAGTGTTGGTGGGAGACAATGGAGGACGACATTCAATGCACTCGAATGATGGAGGACATAGAAGACATTGTCCTAACCGTTGTAATATCCTAGATGTTGCAGTTTCTTATCATTTCAGTTACTTTTGTACCGTCCAATTAAATGCTCTGAGCATATATTAATGAAATGTTTTTTTAACATTACAAAGTTTCCAATTAGTTTTTAAGTTATTAATAATTAACAAAATTATTTTCCTCTGTATTTCACCCACTATAAATAAAGGTGTGTGTGTGTGGAGTTGAAGTACCAACTCTTTCTTCATTCTTACTGCAAACAATAAAAAATGAACTCAGTTTGGGCTGTCGTCTTTTTTGAGGAAGGTAGTCACATGCGTGTCTGCCTTAAACCCCATTGGAATTTCCAGAGAATTGTTAGAGCCATCAACACTGGGTTTCGTCAACTAGATGGTCCGAACAGAAAAGTTAAACAGATAGATTACCGTTGTCCATACATTACGTTGATGGATAATAATCCAGAAGGCACCTACATGTATTATTGGGACCGTGTGAAAGACGATGTGGACGTGGATCTAATGTTTTGGACACACAGTGGAGAGGTTAACCGAGGCGTTGAAAATCCACTTGTTCTTGCAGTGATACTTGAGTAGTTTAGATTAAGTGTTGTTGTGTTTGTTGCAATGATCGAGCGTGTACTACAAGTTGTTATGTGTTATTTTGCAATGTAATATCGTGATATACCGGTTGTTTTGTGTTGCCAAAACCGGATCGTTC